>NW_026869123.1:208272-210772 GCF_020745735.1 Hemiscyllium ocellatum | reverse complement strand
CCCCTGTCCCTGGGAGTGGGGGATGGTGTAGAGAGAGCTTTACTCTGTATCTAACCCCTGTCCCTGGGAGTGGGGGGACGGTGTAGAGGGAGCTTTACTCTGTATCTAACCCCCTGTCCCTGGGATCCGGGGGACGGTGTAGAGGGAGCTTTGCTCTGTATCTAACCCCCTGTCCCTGGGAGTGGGGGATGGTGTAGAGAGAGCTTTACTCTGTATCTAACCCCCTGTCCCTGGGAGTGGGGGGACGGTGTAGAGGGAGCTTTACTCTGTATCTAACCCCTGTCCCTGGGAGTGGGGGGTCGGTGTAGAGGGAGCTTTACTCTGTATCTAACCCCCTGTCCCTGGGAGTGGGGGTCGGTGTAGAGGGAGCTTTACTCTGTATCTAACCCCCGTCCCTGGGAGTGGAGGGGACGGTGTAGAGGGAGCTTTACTCTGTATCTAACCCCCTGTCCCTGGAGTGGGGGAATGGTGTAGAGGGAGCTTTACTCTGTATCTAACCCCCTGTCCCTGGGAGTGGGGGTCAGTGTAGAGGGAGCTTTACTCTGTATCTACCCCCTGTCCCTGGGAGTGGGGGTCAGTGTAGAGGGAGCTTTACTCTGTATCTAACCCCCTGTCCCTGGGAGTGGAGGGGACGGTGTAGAGGGAGCTTTACTCTGTATCTAACCCCGCGCTGTCCCAGTCGTGTGGGAGACAGTCTTGAAAGATGAAGGTGTTGTTGTGGGAGTATAAGATCTCGCCCTGGGACCTGAGGGCTGTGTTCCCTCCCAGGAACATCTGCCGTACCTGCATCCCATCCGGGGGGTCGGAAGAGGGTACGTTCCCTCCTGTAGACGGCACACACTACCACGAGCCGTACCTGAGAGGGTGAAGGGCAGGGAGGGAGGGGGTCCCGACATGTCAGTCGAGCTGTGGAGAGGGTTGGGCTGCTGCTGTGTTTCCCCCCCACATCCCACCCCCTCACCCCCCCCCCAGACAGTGTCAGGCTTCATCAGAGCTGACCCCACCCCCTCCCGTCCAGGAGAGAGCGTGGGGAGTCTCCTATCGCCCTCCTGCCTCGTGGGACTGGGCTTTGTGTGTGTGTGTGTGTGTGTGTGTGTGTGTGTGGGTGTGGGTGTGGGGTATTGGGTGGAGTCAGGGACGAGAGTTACTCGCGGCTGGATTCCCAGCCTCTGACCCCAGCCCTCCCCCTCTCGGAGGCTCAGGATTGAGATGGGGCTGGGTCCTAGTTCAGTTTCTAGTCATTGGGAACCCCAAGGAACGTCAAGGGGGCGATGGTTAGATTCTCTCTCGTTGGAGACGGTAACCCCCAGGATGTTGATAGTGGGGGGGAAGGGGGGATTCAGTGACGGTAACGCCATTGAACGTCAAGGGGGTGATGGTTAGATTCTCTCTTGTTGGAGACGGTAACCCCCAGGATGTTGATAGTGGGAGGGGGAAGGGGGATTCAGTGACGGTAACACCATTGAACGTCAAGGGGGCGATGGTTAGATTCTCTCTTGTTGGAGACGGTAACCCCCAGGATGTTGATAGTGGGGGGGAAGGGGGATTCAGTGACGGTAACGCCATTGAACGTCAAGGGGGCGATGGTTAGATTCTCTCTTGTTGGAGACGGTAACCCCCAGGATGTTGATAGTGGGGGGGATGGGGGATTCAGTGACGGTAACGCCATTGAACGTCAAGGGGGCGATGGTTAGATTCTCTCTTGTTGGAGACGGTAACCCCCAGGATGTTGATAGTGGGGGGGAAGGGGGATTCAGTGACGGTAACACCATTGAACGTCAAGGGGGCGATGGTTCGATTCTCTCTCTCTCTCTGTCTCTCTCTCTCTCTGGGTGGTGGGCATTCCATAGCATTTGCGCGTCCCCAATTCCCTCTCGTTTCCCCCTTCCCGGCAGGAATTCGTGTCGGACTATAACCGGAGCCGGGCGTACTGGATCGGAATAAAGGACCACCCGTTGGAAGCAGCATGGACGTGGGTGGACGGGACCGCCGTGCAGGAGAATCTCATGTGAGTCCGGGCGGGGAGGGTGATGGGGTTCGGGGAGGAGGGGCGGGGTGGAGGTGTAGCGATTCCCAGGAAACAGGAGCGGGAACATTCCATCCGACTCTTCCGGGCTCCCCCCCCCCGCGATCCGAGCGGATCCTCCCTGACCCTCCAACTCCATCGCCGCTCTCCTCCCTCCCTCCCTCCCCCAGCTCTCGCCTTCCCAAGCGGATCCACCTCCATGCGGAGTATGTGCTTTGCTTTGGCCACCTCCCCATCCTCCCCCTCCTTCAGGCGGAGGGGCTACTTCCTTCATCACTGTGCACCACTCCCTCTCTTTTTGTCTCTCTCTCTCTCTCTCTCTCTCTCTGTGTCTCTCTCTATCTCTCTGTCTCTTTCTCTCTCTGTCTCTCTCTCTGTCTCTCTCTCTACCTTTCTGTCTCTCTCTCTCTGTCTCTCTCTCTCTATCTCTCTCTATATCTCCCTTTCTCTATCTCTCTGTCTCTCTCTCTCTGT
>NW_026869123.1:118272-203272 GCF_020745735.1 Hemiscyllium ocellatum | reverse complement strand
ATTACAATCCATATGCAAACAGAGGGGACTGTAATTAATAAATTAGAGACTACAGTCCATACGCAAACAGAGAGGAGTGTAATTAATAAATTAGATAAATTACAATCCATATACAAACAGAGGGGATTGTAATTAATAAATTAGAGAGACTACAGTCCATACGCAAACAGATGAGAGTGTAATTAATAAATTAGATAAAATTACAATCCATATGCGAACAGAGGGGATTGTAATTAATAAATTAGATAAATTACAATCCATATGCAAACAGAGGGGATTGTAATTAATAGATTAGAGACTACAATCCATACACAAACAGAGGGGATTGTAATTAATAAATTAGATAAAATTACAATCCATATGCAAACAGTGCGGATTGTAATTAATAAATTGGAGACTACAGTCCATACTCAAACAGAGGGGAATGTAATTAATAAATGAGAGAAATTACAAACCATATGCAAACAGAGGGGATTGTAATTAATAAATTAGAGAGACTACAGTCCATACGCAAACAGAGGAGATTGTAATTAATAAATTAGATAAAATTACAATCCATATGCAAACCGAGGGGATTGTAATTAATAAATTAGATAAATTACAATCCATATGCAAACAGAGGGGATTGTAATTAATAATTTAGAGACTACAGTCCATACGCAAACAGAGGGGATTGTAATTAATAAATTACCGAACACAATCCATACGCAAACAGAGGGGATTGTAATTAATAAATTAGATAAAATTACAATCCATATGCAAACAGTGCGGATTGTAATTAATAAATTGGAGACTACAGTCCATACTCAAACAGAGGGGATGGTAATTAATAAATGAGAGAAATTACAAACCATATGCAAACAGAGGGGATTGTAATTAATAAATTAGAGAGACTACAGTCCATACGCAAACAGAGGAGATTGTAATTAATAAATTAGATAAAATTACAATCCATATGCAAACAGAGCGGATTGTAATTAATCAATTGGAGACTACAGTCCATATGCAAACAGAGGGGATTGTAATTAATAAATTAGATAAAATTACAATCCATATACAAACAGAGGGGATTGTAATTAATCAATTAGAGACTACACTCCATACGCAAACAGAGGGGATTGTAATTAATAAATTAGATAAAATTACAATCCATATACAAACAGAGGGGATTGTAATTAATAAATGAGAGAAATTACAAACCATATGCAAACAGAGGAGATTGTAATTAATAAATTAGAGACTACAGTCCATACGCAAACAGTGGGGATTGTAATTAATAAATTAGAGACTACAGTCCATATGCAAACAGAGGGGATTGTAATTAATGAATTAGAGACTACAGTCCATACACAGAGGGGATTGTAATCAATAAATGAGAGAAATTACAAACCATATGCAAACAGAGGGAATTGTAAATAATAAATTAGAGAGACTACAGTCCATACGCAAACAGAGGGGATTGTAATTAATCAATTAGAGACTACACTCCATACGCAAACAGAGGGGATTGTAATTAATAAATTAGATAAAATTACAATCCATATACAAACAGGGGATTGTAATTAATAAATGAGAGAAATTACAAACCATATGCAAACAGAGGAGATTGTAATTCATAAATTAGAGACTACAGTCCATACGCAAACAGCGGGGATTGTAATTAATAAATTAGAGACTACAGTCCATATGCAGAGGGGATTGTAATTAATGAATTAGAGACTACAGTCCATACACAAACAGAGGGGATTGTAATCAATAAATGAGAGAAATTACAAACCATATGCAAACAAAGGGGATTGTAATCAATAAATTAGATAGAAGTACAATCCATATGCAAACAGAGGGGATTGTAATTAATAAATTAGAGACTACAGTTCATATGCAAACAGAGGGCATTGTAATTAATAAATGAGCGAATACAATCCATATGCAAACAGAGCGGACTGTAATAAATAATTTAGAGACTACAGTCCACACGCAAACAAAGGGGATTGTAATCAATAAATTAGATAAAATTACAATCCATATGCAAACAGAGGGGATTGTAATTAATAAATGAGAGACTACAGTCCATACGCAAACAGAGAGGATTGTAATTAATAAATTAGAGAGACTACAATCCATATGCAAACAGACGGCATTGTAATTAATAAATTATCGAATACAATCCATATGCAAACAGAGGGGATTGTAACTAATAAATTATTGAATACAATCCATACGCAAACAGAGGGGATGGTAATTAATAAATTAGATCAAATTACAATCCATATGCAAACAGAGGGGATTGTAATTAAAAAATTAGATAAAATTACAATCCATATGCAAACAGTGCGGATTGTAATTAATAAATTGGAGACTACAGTCCATATGCAAACAGAGGAGATTGTAATTAATAAATTAGATAAAATTACAATCCATATGCAAACAGAGCGGATTGTAATTAATAAATTAGAGACTACAGTCCATATGCAAACAGAGGGGATTGTAATTAATAAATTAGAGAGACTACAATCCATATGCAAACAGAGGGGATTGTAATTAATCAATTCGAGACTACACTCCATACGCAAACAAAGGGGATTGTAATTAATAAATTTGATAAAATTACAATCCATATAAAAACAGAGGGGAGTGTAATTAAAAAATGAGAGAAATTACAAACCATAGGCAAACAGAGGGGATTGTAATTAATAAATTAGAGACTACAGTCCATACGCAAACAGAGGGGATTGTAATTAATAAATGAGAGAAATTACAAACCATATGCAAACAGAGGGAACTGTAATTAATAAATTCGAGAGACTACAGTCCATACGCAAACAGAGGGGACAGTAATTAATAAATTAGAGACTACAGTCCATATGCAAACAGAGCGGATTGTAATTAATAAATTAGAGACTACAATCCATATGTAAACAGGGTGGATTGTAATTAATAAATTACAGAGACAACAATCCATATGCAAACAGAGGGGATTGTAATTAATAAATTAGAGACTACAGTCCATATGCAAACAGAGGGGATTGTAATTAATAAATGAGAGAAATTACAAACCATATGCAAACAGAGGGAATTGTAATTAATAAATTAGAGAGACTACAGTCCATACGCAAACAGAGGAGATTGTAATTAATAAATTAGAGACAACAGTCCATACGCAAACAGAGAGGATTGTAATTAATAAATTAGAGAGACTACAATCCCAACGCAAACAGAGGCCATTGTAATTAATAAATTAGCGAATACAATCCATATGCAAACAGAGGGGATTGTAATTAATGAATTAGAGACTACAGTCCACACGCAAACAAAGGGGATTGTAATCAATAAATTAGATACAATTACAATCCATATGCAAACAGAGGGGATTGTAATTAATAAATTAGAGACTACAGTCCATACGCAAACAGAGAGGAGTGTAATTAATAAATTAGAGAGACTACAATCCATACGCAAACAGACGGCATTGTAATTAATAAATTATCAAATACCATCCATATGCAAACAGAGGGGATTGTAATTAATAAATTAGATCAAATTACAATCCATATGCAAACAGAGGGGATTGTAATTAATAATTTAGAGACTACAGTCCATACACAAACAGAGGGGATTGTAATTAATACATTAGATAAAATTACAATCCATATGCAAACAGAGGGGATTGTAATTAATAAATGAGAGAAATTACAAACCATATGCAAACAGAGGGAATTGTAATTAATAAATTGGGGACTACAGTCCATACGCAAACAGAGGGGATTGTAATTAAAAAATTAGAGAGACTACAATCCCGAAGCAAACAGAGGGCATTGTAATTAATAAATTACCGAACACAATCCATACGCAAACAGAGCGGATTGTAATTAATAAATTAGATCAAATTACAATCCATACGCAAACAGTGCGGTTTGTAATTAATAAATTGGAGACTACAGTCCATATGCAAACAGAGGGGATTGTAATTAATAAATGAGAGAAATTACAAAGCATATGAAAACAGAGGGGATTGTAATTAATAAATTAGAGAGACTACAGTCCATACGCAAACAGAGGAGAATGTAATTAATAAATTAGATAAAATTACAATCCATATGCAAACAGAGCGGATTGTAATTAATAAATTGGAGACTACAGTCCATATGCAAACAGAGGGGATTGTAATTAATAAATTAGAGAGACTACAGTCCATACGCAAACAGAGGGGATTGTAATTAATAAATTAGATAAAATTACAATCCATATAAAAACAGAGGGGAGTGTAATTACAAAATGAGAGAAATTCCAAACCATATGCAAACAGAGGGGATTGTAATTAATAAATTAGATCAAATTACAATCGATATGCAAACAGAGGGGATTGTAATTAATAAATTAGAGATAACAGTCCATACGCAAACAGAGGGAATTGTAATTAATAAATTAGAGAGACTACAGTCCATATGCAAACAGAGGTGATTGTAATTAATAAATTAGAGAATACAGTCCATACGCAAACAGAGGGGACTGTAATAAATAAATGAGAGACTACAGTCCATATGCAACCAGAGGGGATTGTAATTAATAAATTAGAGACTACAGTCCATATGCATACAGAGCGGACTGTAATTAATAAATTAGAGACTACAGTCCATACGCATACAGAGGGTATGTAATTAATAAATTAGAGACTACAGTCCATACGCATACAGAGGGGATTGTAATTAAGAAATTAGAGACTACATTCCATATGCAAACAGGGTGGATTGTAATTAATAAATTACAGAGACTACAATCCATACGCAAACAGAGGGGTTTCTAATTAATAAATTAGAGACTACAATCCATACGCAAACTGGGTGGATTGTAATTAATAAATTACAGAGACTACAGTCCATATGCAAACAGAGGGCATTGTAATTAATAAATTAGCGAATACAATCCATATGCAAACAGAGGGGATTGTAATTAATGAATTAGAGACTACAGTCCATACGCAAACAAAGGGGATTGTAATCAATAAATTAGATAAAATTACAATCCATATGCAAACAGAGGGGATTGTAATTAATAAATTAGAGACTACAGTCCATACGCAAACAGAGGGAATTGTAATTAATAAATTAGATAAATTACAATCCAGATGCAAACAGAGGGGATTGTAATTAATGAATTAGAGACTACAGTCCACACGCAAACAAAGGGGATTGTAATCAATAAATTAGATACAATTACAATCCATATGCAAACAGAGGGGATTGTAATTAATAAATTAGAGACTACAGTCCATACGCAAACAGAGAGGAGTGTAATTAATAAATTAGAGAGACTACAATCCATACGCAAACAGACGGCATTGTAATTAATAAATTATCAAATACCATCCATATGCAAACAGAGGGGATTGTAATTAATAAATTAGATCAAATTACAATCCATATGCAAACAGAGGGGATTGTAATTAATAATTTAGAGACTACAGTCCATACACAAACAGAGGGGATTGTAATTAATACATTAGATAAAATTACAATCCTTATGCAAACAGAGGGGATTGTAATTAATAAATGAGAGAAATTACAAACCATATGCAAACAGAGGGAATTGTAATTAATAAATTGGGGACTACAGTCCATACGCAAACAGAGGGGATTGTAATTAAAAAATTAGAGAGACTACAATCCCGAAGCAAACAGAGGGCATTGTAATTAATAAATTACCGAACACAATCCATACGCAAACAGAGCGGATTGTAATTAATAAATTAGATCAAATTACAATCCATACGCAAACAGTGCGGTTTGTAATTAATAAATTGGAGACTACAGTCCATATGCAAACAGAGGGAATTGTAATTAATAAATTAGAGACTACAGTCCATACTCAAACAGAGGGGATTGTAATTAATAAATGAGAGAAATTACAAAGCATATGAAAACAGAGGGGATTGTAATTAATAAATTAGAGAGACTACAGTCCATACGCAAACAGAGGAGAATGTAATTAATAAATTAGATAAAATTACAATCCATATGCAAACAGAGCGGATTGTAATTAATAAATTGGAGACTACAGTCCATATGCAAACAGAGGGGATTGTAATTAATAAATTAGAGAGACTACAGTCCATACGCAAACAGAGGGGATTGTAATTAATAAATTAGATAAAATTACAATCCATATAAAAACAGAGGGGAGTTTAATTACAAAATGAGAGAAATTCCAAACCATATGCAAACAGAGGGGATTGTAATTAATAAATTAGATCAAATTACAATCGATATGCAAACAGAGGGGATTGTAATTAATAAATTAGAGATAACAGTCCATACGCAAACAGAGGGAATTGTAATTAATAAATTAGAGAGACTACAGTCCATATGCAAACAGAGGTGATTGTAATTAATAAATTAGAGACTACAGTCCATACGCAAACAGAGGGGACTGTAATAAATAAATGAGAGACTACAGTCCATATGCAACCAGAGAGGATTGTAATTAATAAATTAGAGACTACAGTCCATATGCATACAGAGCGGACTGTAATTAATAAATTAGAGACTACAGTCCATACGCAAACAGAGGGAATTGTAATTAATAAATTAGATAAATTACAATCCATATGCAAACAGAGGGAATTGTAATTAATAAATTAGAGAGACTACAGTCCATACGCAAACAAAGGAGATTGTAATTAATAAATTAGATAAAATTACAATCCATATGCGAACAGAGGGGATTGTAATTAATAAATTACATAAATTACAATCCATATGCAAACAGAGGGGATTGTAATTAACAAATTAGATAAATTACAATCCATATGCGAACAGAGGGGATTGTAATTAATAAATTAGAGACTACAATCCATACACAAACAGACGGGATGGTAATTAATAAATTAGATCAAATTACAATCATATGCAAACAGACGGGATTGTAATTACTAAATTAGAGACTACAGTCCATACGCAAACAGAGGGGATTGTAATTAATAAATGAGAGAATTTACAGACTATATGCAAACAGAGGGAATTGTAATTAATAAATTAGAGAGACTACAGTCCATATGCAAACAGAGTAGATTGTAATTAATAAATTAGAGACTACAGTCCGTACGCAAACAGAGGGGATTGTAATTAATAAATTAGAGACTACAGTCATTACGCAAACAGAGGGGATTGTAATTAATAAATTAGAGACTACAGTCCACACGCAAACAGAGGGGACTGTAATAAATAAATTAGAGACTACAGTCCATATGCAACCAGAGGGGATTGTAATTAATAAATTGGACACTACAGTCCATCCGCATACAGAGGGGACTGTAATTCATAAATTAGAGACTACATTCCATATGCAAACAGGGGGATTGTAATTAATAAATTACAGAGACGACAATGCATACGCAAACAGAGGGGATTGTAATTAATAAATTAGAGACTACAGTCCATACGCAAACAGAGAGGATTCTAATTAATAAATTAGAGACTACAATCCACATGCAAACAGGGTGGATTGTAATTGATAAATTACAGAGACTACAATCCATATGCAAACAGAGGGCATTGTAATTAATGAATTAGAGACTACAGTCCATATGCAAACAGAGGGGATTGTAATCAATAAATTAGATAAAATTACAATCCATATGCAAACAGAGGAGATTGTAATTAATAAATAGAGACTACAGTCCATATGCAAACAGAGGGGATTGTAATTAATAAATTAGAGAGACTACAATCCATACGCAAACAGACGGCAGTGTAATTAATAAATTATCGAATACAATCCATACGCAAACAGAGGGGATTGTAATTAATAAATTAGATCAAATTACAATCCATATGCAAACAGAGGGGATTGTAATTAATAAATTAGAGACTACAGTACATACGCAAACAGAGGAGATTGTAATTTATAAATGAGATAAATTACAAACCACATGCAAACAGAGGGGATTGTAATTAATAAATTAGACAGACTACAATCCATACGCAAACAGAGGGGATTGTAATTAATAATTTAGAGACAACAGTCCATACGCAAACAGAGAGGATTGTAATTAATAAATTACCGAATACAATCCATACGCAAACAGAGGGGATTGTAATTAATAATTTAGAGACTACAGTCCATACGCAAACAGAGGGAATTGTAATTAATAAATTAGAGACTACAGTCCATACGCAAACAGAGGGGATTCTTATTAAGAAATTAGAGACTACATTCCATATGCAAACAGGGTGGATTGTAATTAATAAATTAATTCAAATTACAATCCATATGCAAACAGAGGGGATTGTAATTAATAAATTAGAGACTACAGTCCATACGCAAACAGAGGGAATTGTAATTAATAAATTAGAGAGACTACAATCCATATGCAAACAGAGGAGATTGTAATTAATAAATAAGAGACTACAGTCCATAGGCAAACAGAGGGGATTGTAATTAATAAATTAGAGACTACAGTCCATACGCAAGCAGAGGGGACTGTAATAAATAAATGAGAGACTACAGTTCATATGCAACCAGAGGGGATTGTAATTAATAAATTAGAGACTACAGTCCATACACATACAGAGCGGACTGTAATTAATAAATTACCGAATACAATCCATACGCAAACAGAGGGGATTGTAATTAATAATTTAGAGACTACAGTCCATACGCAAACAGAGGGAATTGTAATTAATAAATTAGAGACTACAGTCCATACGCAAACAGAGGGGATTCTTATTAAGAAATTAGAGACTACATTCCATATGCAAACAGGGTGGATTGTAATTAATAAATTAATTCAAATTACAATCCATATGCAAACAGAGGGGATTGTAATTAATAAATTAGAGACTACAGTCCATACGCAAACAGAGGGAATTGTAATTAATAAATTAGAGAGACTACAATCCATATGCAAACAGAGGAGATTGTAATTAATAAATAAGAGACTACAGTCCATACGCAAACAGAGGGGATTGTAATTAATAAATTAGAGACTACAGTCCATACGCAAGCAGAGGGGACTGTAATAAATAAATGAGAGACTACAGTCCATATGCAACCAGAGGGGATTGTAATTAATAAATTAGAGACTACAGTCCATACACATACAGAGCGGACTGTAATTAATAAATTAGAGACTACAGTCCATACGCATACAGAGGGTATGTAATTAATAAATTAGAGACTACAGTCCATACCCAAACAGAGGGGATTCTAATTAAGAAATTAGAGACTACAGTCCATACGCAAACAGGGTGGATTGTAACTAATAAATTACAGAGACTACAATCCATACGCAAACAGAGGGGATTGTAATTAATAAATTAGAGACTTCAATCCATATGCAAACAGAGGGGATTGTAATGAATAAATTAGAGACTACAGTCCATACGCAAACAGAGGGCATTGTAATTAATAAATTAGCGAATACAATCCATATGCAAACAAAGGGAATTATAATTAATAAATTAGAGACTACAGTCCATACGCAAACAGAGGGGATTGTAATTAATAAATGAGAGAAATTTCAAACCATATGCAAACAGAGGGAATTGTAATTAATAAAATAGAGAGACTACAATCCATATGCAACCAGAGGAGATTGTAATTAATAAATTAGAGACAACAGTCCATACGCAAACAGAGAGGATTGTAATTAATAAATTAGAGAGACTACAATCCCAACGCAAACAGAGGCCATTGTAATTAATAAATTAGCGAATACAATGCATATGCAAACAGAGGGGATTGTAATTAATGAATTAGAGACTACAGTCCACAGGCAAACAAAGGGGATTGTAATCAATAAATTAGATAAAATTACAATCCATATGCAAACAGAGGGGATTGTAATTAATAAATTAGAGACTACAGTCCATACGCAAACAGAGAGGAGTGTAATTAATAAATTAGAGAGACTACAATCCATACGCAAACAGACGGCATTGTAATTAATAAATTATCAAATACCATCCATATGCAAACGGAGGGGATTGTAATTAATAAATTCGATCAAATTACAATCCATATGCAAACAGAGGGGATTGTAATCAATAAATTAGAGACTACAATCCATACGCAAACAGAGGGGATTGTAATTAATAAATTGGAGACTACAGTCCAGATGCAAACAGAGGGAATTGTAATTAATAAATTAGATCAAATTACAATCCATACGCAAACAGAGGGGATTGTAATTAATAAGTTAGAGACTACAGTCCATACGCAAACAGAGGGGATTGTAATTAATAAATGAGAGAAATTACAAACCATATGCAAACAGAGGGAATTGTAATTAATAAATTAGAGAGACTACAATCCATATGCAAACAGAGGAGATTGTAATTAATAAATTAGAGACTACAGTCCATACGCAAACAGAGGGGATTGTAATTAAGAAATTAGAGACTACATTCCATATGCAAACAGGGGGATTGTAATTAATAAATTACAGAGAGTACAATCCATACGCAAACAGAGGGGATTGTAATTAATAAATTAGAGAC
The DNA here is from genome assembly GCF_020745735.1 of Hemiscyllium ocellatum. Lineage (NCBI taxonomy): Eukaryota > Metazoa > Chordata > Chondrichthyes > Orectolobiformes > Hemiscylliidae > Hemiscyllium > Hemiscyllium ocellatum. The sequence continues at coordinate 192,776 of NW_026869123.1, read as the reverse complement.
TACATTCCATTTGCAAACAGGGTGGATTGTAATTAATAAATTACAGAGAGTACAATCCATACGCAAACAGAGGGGATTGTAATTAATAAATTAGAGACTACAGTCCATACGCAAACAGAGCGGATTCTAATTAATAAATGAGAGACTACAATCCATACGCAAACAGGGTGGATTGTAACTAATACATTACAGAGACTACAATCCATATGCAAACAGAGGGGATTGTAATTAATTAATTAGAGACTACAGTCCATATGCAAACAGAGAGGATCGTAATTAATAAATTAGAGAGACTACAATCCATACGCAAACAGACGGCATTGTAATTAATAAATTATCAAATACAATCCATATGCAAACAGAGGGGATTGTAATTAATAAATTAGTGAATACAATCCATATGCAAACAGAGGGGATTGTAATTAATGAATTAGAGACTACTGTCCATACGCAAACAAAGGGGATTGTAATCAATAAATTAGATAAAATTACAATCCATATGCAAACAGAGGGGATTGTAATTAATAAATTAGAGACTACAGTCCATATGCAAACAGAGAGGATTGTAATTCATAAATAAGAGAGACTACAATCCATACGTAAACAGACGGCATTGTAATTAATAAATTATCAAATACAATACATATGCAGAGGGGATTGTAATTAATAAATTCGATCAAATTACAATCCATATGCAAACAGAGGGGATTGTAATTAATAAATTAGATAAAATTACAATCCATATGCAAACAGAGCGGATTGTAATTAATAAATTGGAGACTACAGTCCATATGCAAACAGTGGGGATTTTAATGAATAAATTAGAGACTACAGTCCATACGCAAACAGAGGGGATTGTAATTAATAAATTAGACACTACAGTCCATACGCAAACAGAGGAGATTGTAAATAATAAATTAGATCAAATTACAATCCATATGTGAACAGACGGGATTGTAATTAATAAATTAGATCAAATTACAATCCATATGTGAACAGAGGGGATTGTAATTAATAAATTAGAGACTACAGTCCATACGCAAACAGAGGGGATTGTAATTAATAAATGAGAGAAATTACAAACCATATGCAAACAGAGGGAATTGTAATTAATAAATTAGAGAGACTACAATCCATATGCAAACAGAGGAGATTGTAATTAATAAATTAGAGACTACAGTCCATACGCAAACAGAGGGGATTGTAATTAATAAATTAGAGACTACAGTCCATACGCAAAAGAAAGGGACTCACATAAATAAATTAGAGACTACAATTCATATGCAACCAGAGGGGATTGTAATTAATAAATTAGAGACTACAGTCCATACGCAAACAGAGGGGATTCTAATTAATAAATTAGATACTACATTCCATATGCAAACAGGGTGGATTGTAATTAATAAATTACAGAGATTACAATCCATATGCAAACAGAGGGGATTGTAATTAATAAATTAGAGACTACAGTCCATACGCAAACAGAGGGGATTGTAATTAATAAATTAGAGACTACAGTCCATATGCAAACAGAGAGGATTGTAATTAATAAATTAGAGAGACTACAATCCATACTCAAACAGACGGCATTGTAATTAATAAATTATCGAATACAATCCACATGCAAACAGAGGGGATTGTAATTAATAATTTAGAGACTACAGTCCATACACAAACAGAGGGGATTGTAATCAATAAATTAGAGACTACAATCCATACGCAAACAGAGGGGATTGTAATTTATAAATTAGATCAAATTACAATCCATATGCAAACAGAGGGGATTGTAATTAATAAATTAGAGACTACAGTCCATACGCAAACAGAGGGGATTCTAATTAATAAATGAGAGACTACAATCCATACGCAAACAGAGGGGATTGTAATTAATAAATTAGAGACTACAGTCCATATGCAAACAGAGAGGATTGTAATTAATAAATTAGAGAGACTACAATCCATACTCAAACAGACGGCATTGTAATTAATAAATTATCGAATACAATCCACATGCAAACAGAGGGGATTGTAATTAATAATTTAGAGACTACAGTCCATACACAAACAGAGGGGATTGTAATCAATAAATTAGAGACTACAATCCATATGCAAACAGAGGGGATTGTAATCAATAAATTAGAGTCTACAATCCATACGCAAACAGAGGGGATTGTAATTAATAAATTAGAGACTACAGTCCATACGCAAACAGAAGGGACTCACATAAATAAATTAGAGACAACAATTCATATGCAACCAGAGGGGATTGTAATTAATAAATTAGAGACTACAGTCCATACGCATACAGAGGGGACTGTAATTAATAAATTAGAGACTACAGTCCATACGCAAACAGAGGGGATTCTAATTAATAAATTAGATACTACATTCCATATGCAAAATGGGTGGATTGTAATTAATAAATTACAGAGATTACAATCCATATGCAAACAGAGGGGATTGTAATTAATAAATTAGAGACTACAGCCCATACGCAAACAGAGGGGATTCTAATTAATAAATTAGAGACTACAATCCATACGCAAACAGAGGGGATTGTAATTAATAAATTGGAGACTACAGTCCATATGCAAACAGAGGGGATTGTAATTAATAAATTAGATCAAATTACAATCCATTTGCAAACAGACGGGATTGTAATTAATAATTTAGAGACTACAGTCCATACGCAAACAGAGGGGATTGTAATTAATAAATTAGCGAAAACAATCCTTATGCAAACAGAGGGCATTGTAATTAATAAATTAGTGACAAAAGTCCATATGCAAACAGAGAGGATTGTAATTAATAAATTAGAGAGACTACAATCCATACGCAAACAGATGGCATTGTAATTAATAAATTATCGAATACAGTCCATATGCAAACAGAGCGGATTGTAATTAATAAATTGGAGACTACAGTCCATATACAAACAGAGGGGATTTTAATTAATAAATTAGAGACTACAGTCCATACGCAAACAGAAGGGATTGTAATTAATAAATGAGAGAAATTACAAACCATATGCAAACAGAGGGAATTGTAATTAATAAGTTAGAGAGACTACAGTACATACGCAAACAGAGGAGATTGCAATTAATAAATTAGAGACTACAGTCCATACGCAAACAGAGGAGATTGTAATTAATAAATTAGATCAAATTACAATCCATACGCAAACAGAGGGGATTGTAATTAATAAATTAGAGACTACAGTCCATACACAAACAGAGGGGATTGTAATTAATAAATGAGAGAAATTACAAACCATATGCAAACAGAGGGAATTGTAATTAATAAATTAGAGAGACTACAATCCATATGCAAACAGAGGAGATTGTAATTAATAAATTAGAGACTACAGTCCATACGCAAACAGAGGGGATTGTAATTCATAAATTAGAGACTACAGTCCATACGCAAACAGAGGGGACTCAAATAAATAAATTAGAGACTTCAATTCATATGCAACCAGAGGGGATTGTAATTAATAAATTAGAGACTACAGTCCATACGCATACAGAGGGGACTGTAATTAATAAATTAGAGACTACAGTCCAGACGCAAACAGGGTGAATTGTAATTAATAAATTACAGAGAGTACAATCCATACGCAAACAGAGCGGATTCTAATTAATAAATGAGAGACTACAATCCATATGCAAACAGGGTGGATTGTAACTAATAAATTACAGAGACTACAATCCATATGCAAACAGAGGGGATTGTAATTAAGAAATTAGAGACTACAGTCCATATGCAAACAGAGGGGATTGTAATTAATAAATTAGCGAATACAATCCATATGCAAACAGAGGGGATTGTAATTAATAAATTAGATAAAATTACAATCCATATGCAAACAGAGGGGATTGTAATCAATAAATTAGAGACTACAATCCATACGCAAACAGAGGGGATTGTAATTAATAAATTGGAGACTACAGTCCAGATGCAAACAGAGGGGATTGTAATTAATAAATTAGATCAAATTACAATCCATACGCAAACAGAGGGGATTGTAATTAATAAGTTAGAGACTACAGTCCATACGCAAACAGAGGGGATTGTAATTAATAAATGAGAGAAATTACAAACCATATGCAAACAGAGGGAATTGTAATTAATAAATTAGAGAGACTACAATCCATATGCAAACAGAGGAGATTGTAATTAATAAATTAGAGACTACAGTCCATACGCAAACAGAGGGGATTGTAATTAAGAAATTAGAGACTACATTCCATATGCAAACAGGGTGGATTGTAATTAATAAATTACAGAGAGTACAATCCATACGCAAACAGAGGGGATTGTAATTAATAAATTAGAGACTACATTCCATTTGCAAACAGGGTGGATTGTAATTAATAAATTACAGAGAGTACAATCCATACGCAAACAGAGGGGATTGTAATTAATAAATTAGAGACTACAGTCCATACGCAAACAGAGGGGATTCTAATTAATAAATGAGAGACTACAATCCATACGCAAACCGGGTGGATTGTAACTAATAAATTACAGAGACTACAATCCATATGCAAACAGAGGGGATTGTAATTAATAAATTAGAGACTACAGTCCATATGCAAACAGAGAGGATCGTAATTAATAAATTAGAGACTACAGTCCATACGCAAACAGAGGGGACTCAAATAAATAAATTAGAGACTTCAATTCATATGCAACCAGAGGGGATTGTAATTAATAAATTAGAGACTACAGTCCATACGCATACAGAGGGGACTGTAATTAATAAATTAGAGACTACAGTTCATACGCAAACAGAGGGGATTCTAATTAATAAATTAGAGACTACATTCCATATGCAAACAGGGTGAATTGTAATTAATAAATTACAGAGAGTACAATCCATACGCAAACAGAGCGGATTCTAATTAATAAATGAGAGACTACAATCCATACGCAAACAGGGTGGATTGTAACTAATAAATTACAGAGACTACAATCCATATGCAAACAGAGGGGATTGTAATTAAGAAATTAGAGACTACAGTCCATATGCAAACAGAGGGGATTGTAATTAATAAATTAGCGAATACAATCCATATGCAAACAGAGGGGATTGTAATTAATAAATTAGATAAAATTACAATCCATATGCAAACAGAGGGGATTGTAATCAATAAATTAGAGACTACAATCCATACGCAAACAGAGGGGATTGTAATTAATAAATTGGAGACTACAGTCCAGATGCAAACAGAGGGGATTGTAATTAATAAATTAGATCAAATTACAATCCATACGCAAACAGAGGGGATTGTAATTAATAAGTTAGAGACTACAGTCCATACGCAAACAGAGGGGATTGTAATTAATAAATGAGAGAAATTACAAACCATATGCAAACAGAGGGAATTGTAATTAATAAATTAGAGAGACTACAATCCATATGCAAACAGAGGAGATTGTAATTAATAAATTAGAGACTACAGTCCATACGCAAACAGAGGGGATTCTAATTAATAAATTAGATACTACATTCCATATGCAAACAGGGTGGATTGTAATTAATAAATTACAGAGATTACAATCCATATGCAAACAGAGGGGATTGTAATTAATAAATTAGAGACTACAGTCCATACGCAAACAGAGGGGATTCTAATTAATAAATGAGAGACTACAATCCATACGCAAACAGAGGGGATTGTAATTAATAAATTAGAGACTACAGTCCATATGCAAACAGAGAGGATTGTAATTAATAAATTAGAGAGACTACAATCCATACTCAAACAGACGGCATTTTAATTAATAAATTATCGAATACAATCCACATGCAAACAGAGGGGATTGTAATTAATAATTTAGAGACTACAGTCCATACACAAACAGAGGGGATTGTAATCAATAAATTCGAGACTACAATCCATACGCAAACAGAGGGGATTGTAATTAATAAATTGGAGACTACAGTCCATATGCAAACAGAGGGGATTGTAATTTATAAATTAGATCAAATTACAATCCATATGCAAACAGACGGGATTGTAATTAATAAATTAGAGACTACAGTCCATACGCAAACAGAGGAGATTGTAAATAATAAATTAGATAAAATTACAATCCATATGTGAACAGACGGGATTGTAATTAATAAATTATATCAAATTACAATCCATACGCAAACAGAGGGGATTGTAATTAATAAATTAGAGACTACAGTCCATACGCAAACAGAAGGGACTCACATAAATAAATTAGAGACAACAATTCATATGCAACCAGAGGGGATTGTAATTAATAAATTAGAGACTACAGTCCATACGCATACAGAGGGGACTGTAATTAATAAATTAGAGACTACAGTCCATACGCAAACAGAGGGGATTCTAATTAATAAATTAGATACTACATTCCATATGCAAAATGGGTGGATTGTAATTAATAAATTACAGAGATTACAATCCATATGCAAACAGAGGGGATTGTAATTAATAAATTAGAGACTACAGCCCATACGCAAACAGAGGGGATTCTAATTAATAAATTAGAGACTACAATCCATACGCAAACAGAGGGGATTGTAATTAATAAATTGGAGACTACAGTCCATATGCAAACAGAGGGGATTGTAATTAATAAATTAGATCAAATTACAATCCATTTGCAAACAGACGGGATTGTAATTAATAATTTAGAGACTACAGTCCATACGCAAACAGAGGGGATTGTAATTAATAAATTAGCGAAAACAATCCTTATGCAAACAGAGGGCATTGTAATTAATAAATTAGTGACAAAAGTCCATATGCAAACAGAGAGGATTGTAATTAATGAATTAGAGACTACAGTCCATATGCAAACAGAGAGGATTGTAATTAATAAATTAGAGAGACTACAATCCATACGCAAACAGATGGCATTGTAATTAATAAATTATCGAATACAGTCCATATGCAAACAGAGCGGATTGTAATTAATAAATTGGAGACTACAGTCCATATACAAACAGAGGGGATTTTAATTAATAAATTAGAGACTACAGTCCATACGCAAACAGAAGGGATTGTAATTAATAAATGAGAGAAATTACAAACCATATGCAAACAGAGGGAATTGTAATTAATAAGTTAGAGAGACTACAGTACATACGCAAACAGAGGAGATTGCAATTAATAAATTAGAGACTACAGTCCATACGCAAACAGAGGAGATTGTAATTAATAAATTAGATCAAATTACAATCCATACGCAAACAGAGGGGATTGTAATTAATAAATTAGAGACTACAGTCCATACACAAACAGAGGGGATTGTAATTAATAAATGAGAGAAATTACAAACCATATGCAAACAGAGGGAATTGTAATTAATAAATTAGAGAGACTACAATCCATATGCAAACAGAGGAGATTGTAATTAATAAATTAGAGACTACAGTCCATACGCAAACAGAGGGGATTGTAATTCATAAATTAGAGACTACAGTCCATACGCAAACAGAGGGGACTCAAATAAATAAATTAGAGACTTCAATTCATATGCAACCAGAGGGGATTGTAATTAATAAATTAGAGACTACAGTCCATACGCATACAGAGGGGACTGTAATTAATAAATTAGAGACTACAGTTCATACGCAAACAGAGGGGATTCTAATTAATAAATTAGAGACTACATTCCATATGCAAACAGGGTGAATTGTAATTAATAAATTACAGAGAGTACAATCCATACGCAAACAGAGCGGATTCTAATTAATAAATGAGAGACTACAATCCATACGCAAACAGGGTGGATTGTAACTAATAAATTACAGAGACTACAATCCATATGCAAACAGAGGGGATTGTAATTAAGAAATTAGAGACTACAGTCCATATGCAAACAGAGGGGATTGTAATTAATAAATTAGCGAATACAATCCATATGCAAACAGAGGGGATTGTAATTAATAAATTAGATAAAATTACAATCCATATGCAAACAGAGGGGATTGTAATCAATAAATTAGAGACTACAATCCATACGCAAACAGAGGGGATTGTAATTAATAAATTGGAGACTACAGTCCAGATGCAAACAGAGGGGATTGTAATTAATAAATTAGATCAAATTACAATCCATACGCAAACAGAGGGGATTGTAATTAATAAGTTAGAGACTACAGTCCATACGCAAACAGAGGGGATTGTAATTAATAAATGAGAGAAATTACAAACCATATGCAAACAGAGGGAATTGTAATTAATAAATTAGAGAGACTACAATCCATATGCAAACAGAGGAGATTGTAATTAATAAATTAGAGACTACAGTCCATACGCAAACAGAGGGGATTGTAATTAAGAAATTAGAGACTACATTCCATATGCAAACAGGGTGGATTGTAATTAATAAATTACAGAGAGTACAATCCATACGCAAACAGAGGGGATTGTAATTAATAAATTAGAGACTACATTCCATTTGCAAACAGGGTGGATTGTAATTAATAAATTACAGAGAGTACAATCCATACGCAAACAGAGGGGATTGTAATTAATAAATTAGAGACTACAGTCCATACGCAAACAGAGGGGATTCTAATTAATAAATGAGAGACTACAATCCATACGCAAACAGGGTGGATTGTAACTAATAAATTACAGAGACTACAATCCATATGCAAACAGAGGGGATTGTAATTAATTAATTAGAGACTACAGTCCATATGCAAACAGAGAGGATCGTAATTAATAAATTAGAGAGACTACAATCCATACGCAAACAGAGGGGATTGTAATTAATAAATTGGAGACTACAGTCCAGATGCAAACAGAGGGGATTGTAATTAATAAATTAGATCAAATTACAATCCATACGCAAACAGAGGGGATTGTAATTAATAAGTTAGAGACTACAGTCCATACGCAAACAGAGGGGATTGTAATTAATAAATGAGAGAAATTACAAACCATATGCAAACAGAGGGAATTGTAATTAATAAATTAGAGAGACTACAATCCATATGCAAACAGAGGAGATTGTAATTAATAAATTAGAGACTACAGTCCATACGCAAACAGAGGGGATTGTAATTAAGAAATTAGAGACTACATTCCATATGCAAACAGGGTGGATTGTAATTAATAAATTACAGAGAGTACAATCCATACGCAAACAGAGGGGATTGTAATTAATAAATTAGAGACTACATTCCATTTGCAAACAGGGTGGATTGTAATTAATAAATTACAGAGAGTACAATCCATACGCAAACAGAGGGGATTGTAATTAATAAATTAGAGACTACAGTCCATACGCAAACAGAGGGGATTCTAATTAATAAATGAGAGACTACAATCCATACGCAAACAGGGTGGATTGTAACTAATAAATTACAGAGACTACAATCCATATGCAAACAGAGGGGATTGTAATTAATAAATTAGAGACTACAGTCCATATGCAAACAGAGAGGATCGTAATTAATAAATTAGAGACTACAGTCCATACGCAAACAGAGGGGACTCAAATAAATAAATTAGAGACTTCAATTCATATGCAACCAGAGGGGATTGTAATTAATAAATTAGAGACTACAGTCCATACGCAAACAGAGGGGATTGTAATTAATAAATTAGAGACTACAGTCCATACGCAAACAGAGGGGATTCTAATTAATAAATTAGAGACTACATTCCATATGCAAACAGGGTGAATTGTAATTAATAAATTACAGAGAGTACAATCCATACGCAAACAGAGCGGATTCTAATTAATAAATGAGAGACTACAATCCATACGCAAACAGGGTGGATTGTAACTAATAAATTACAGAGACTACAATCCATATGCAAACAGAGGGGATTGTAATTAAGAAATTAGAGACTACAGTCCATATGCAAACAGAGGGGATTGTAATTAATAAATTAGCGAATACAATCCATATGCAAACAGAGGGGATTGTAATTAATAAATTAGATAAAATTACAATCCATATGCAAACAGAGGGGATTGTAATCAATAAATTAGAGACTACAATCCATACGCAAACAGAGGGGATTGTAATTAATAAATTGGAGACTACAGTCCAGATGCAAACAGAGGGGATTGTAATTAATAAATTAGATCAAATTACAATCCATACGCAAACAGAGGGGATTGTAATTAATAAGTTAGAGACTACAGTCCATACGCAAACAGAGGGGATTGTAATTAATAAATGAGAGAAATTACAAACCATATGCAAACAGAGGGAATTGTAATTAATAAATTAGAGAGACTACAATCCATATGCAAACAGAGGAGATTGTAATTAATAAATTAGAGACTACAGTCCATACGCAAACAGAGGGGATTGTAATTAAGAAATTAGAGACTACATTCCATATGCAAACAGGGTGGATTGTAATTAATAAATTACAGAGAGTACAATCCATACGCAAACAGAGGGGATTGTAATTAATAAATTAGAGACTACATTCCATTTGCAAACAGGGTGGATTGTAATTAATAAATTACAGAGAGTACAATCCATACGCAAACAGAGGGGATTGTAATTAATAAATTAGAGACTACAGTCCATACGCAAACAGAGGGGATTCTAATTAATAAATGAGAGACTACAATCCATACGCAAACCGGGTGGATTGTAACTAATAAATTACAGAGACTACAATCCATATGCAAACAGAGGGGATTGTAATTAATAAATTAGAGACTACAGTCCATATGCAAACAGAGAGGATCGTAATTAATAAATTAGAGACTACAGTCCATACGCAAACAGAGGGGACTGTAATAAATAAATTAGAGACTTCAATTCATATGCAACCAGAGGGGATTGTAATTAATAAATTAGAGACTACAGTCCATACGCATACAGAGGGGACTGTAATTAATAAATTAGAGACTACAGTTCATACGCAAACAGAGGGGATTCTAATTAATAAATTAGAGACTACATTCCATATGCAAACAGGGTGAATTGTAATTAATAAATTACAGAGAGTACAATCCATACGCAAACAGAGCGGATTCTAATTAATAAATGAGAGACTACAATCCATACGCAAACAGGGTGGATTGTAACTAATAAATTACAGAGACTACAATCCATATGCAAACAGAGGGGATTGTAATTAAGAAATTAGAGACTACAGTCCATATGCAAACAGAGGGGATTGTAATTAATAAATTAGCGAATACAATCCATATGCAAACAGAGGGGATTGTAATTAATAAATTAGATAAAATTACAATCCATATGCAAACAGAGGGGATTGTAATCAATAAATTAGAGACTACAATCCATACGCAAACAGAGGGGATTGTAATTAATAAATTGGAGACTACAGTCCAGATGCAAACAGAGGGGATTGTAATTAATAAATTAGATCAAATTACAATCCATACGCAAACAGAGGGGATTGTAATTAATAAGTTAGAGACTACAGTCCATACGCAAACAGAGGGGATTGTAATTAATAAATGAGAGAAATTACAAACCATATGCAAACAGAGGGAATTGTAATTAATAAATTAGAGAGACTACAATCCATATGCAAACAGAGGAGATTGTAATTAATAAATTAGAGACTACAGTCCATACGCAAACAGAGGGGATTCTAATTAATAAATTAGATACTACATTCCATATGCAAACAGGGGGATTGTAATTAATAAATTACAGAGATTACAATCCATATGCAAACAGAGGGGATTGTAATTAATAAATTAGAGACTACAGTCCATACGCAAACAGAGGGGATTCTAATTAATAAATGAGAGACTACAATCCATACGCAAACAGAGGGGATTGTAATTAATAAATTAGAGACTACAGTCCATATGCAAACAGAGAGGATTGTAATTAATAAATTAGAGAGACTACAATCCATACTCAAACAGACGGCATTGTAATTAATAAATTATCGAATACAATCCACATGCAAACAGAGGGGATTGTAATTAATAATTTAGAGACTACAGTCCATACACAAACAGAGGGGATTGTAATCAATAAATTCGAGACTACAATCCATACGCAAACAGAGGGGATTGTAATTAATAAATTGGAGACTACAGTCCATATGCAAACAGAGGGGATTGTAATTTATAAATTAGATCAAATTACAATCCATATGCAAACAGAGGGATTGTAATTAATAAATTAGAGACTACAGTCCATACGCAAACAGAGGAGATTGTAAATAATAAATTAGATAAAATTACAATCCATATGTGAACAGACGGGATTGTAATTAATAAATTATATCAAATTACAATCCATACGCAAACAGAGGGGATTGTAATTAATAAATTAGAGACTACAGTCCATACGCAAACAGAAGGGACTCACATAAATAAATTAGAGACAACAATTCATATGCAACCAGAGGGGATTGTAATTAATAAATTAGAGACTACAGTCCATACGCATACAGAGGGGACTGTAATTAATAAATTAGAGACTACAGTCCATACGCAAACAGAGGGGATTCTAATTAATAAATTAGATACTACATTCCATATGCAAAATGGGTGGATTGTAATTAATAAATTACAGAGATTACAATCCATATGCAAACAGAGGGGATTGTAATTAATAAATTAGAGACTACAGCCCATACGCAAACAGAGGGGATTCTAATTAATAAATTAGAGACTACAATCCATACGCAAACAGAGGGGATTGTAATTAATAAATTGGAGACTACAGTCCATATGCAAACAGAGGGGATTGTAATTAATAAATTAGATCAAATTACAATCCATTTGCAAACAGACGGGATTGTAATTAATAATTTAGAGACTACAGTCCATACGCAAACAGAGGGGATTGTAATTAATAAATTAGAGAAAACAATCCATATGCAAACAGAGGGCATTGTAATTAATAAATTAGTGACAAAAGTCCATATGCAAACAGAGAGGATTGTAATTAATGAATTAGAGACTACAGTCCATATGCAAACAGAGAGGATTGTAATTAATAAATTAGAGAGACTACAATCCATACGCAAACAGATGGCATTGTAATTAATAAATTATCGAATACAGTCCATATGCAAACAGAGCGGATTGTAATTAATAAATTGGAGACTACAGTCCATATACAAACAGAGGGGATTTTAATTAATAAATTAGAGACTACAGTCCATACGCAAACAGAGGGATTGTAATTAATAAATTAGATAAAATTACAAACCATATGCAAACAGAGGGAATTGTAATTAATAAGTTAGAGAGACTACAGTACATACGCAAACAGAGGAGATTGCAATTAATAAATTAGAGACTACAGTCCATACGCAAACAGAGGAGATTGTAATTAATAAATTAGATCAAATTACAATCCATACGCAAACAGAGGGGATTGTAATTAATAAATTAGAGACTACAGTCCATACACAAACAGAGGGGATTGTAATTAATAAATGAGAGAAATTACAAACCATATGCAAACAGAGGGAATTGTAATTAATAAATTAGAGAGACTACAATCCATATGCAAACAGAGGAGATTGTAATTAATAAATTAGAGACTACAGTCCATACGCAAACAGAGGGGATTGTAATTCATAAATTAGAGACTACAGTCCATACGCAAACAGAGGGGACTCAAATAAATAAATTAGAGACTTCAATTCATATGCAAACAGAGGGGATTGTAATTAATAAATTAGAGACTACAGTCCATACGCAAACAGAGGGGATTGTAATTAATAAATTAGAGACTACAGTCCATACGCAAACAGAGGGGATTCTAATTAATAAATTAGAGACTACATTCCATATGCAAACAGGGTGAATTGAAATTAATAAATTACAGAGACTACAATCCATACGCAAACAGAGCGGATTCTAATTAATAAATGAGAGACTACAATCCATACGCAAACAGGGTGGATTGTAACTAATAAATTACAGAGACTACAATCCATATGCAAACAGAGGGGATTGTAATTAAGAAATTAGAGACTACAGTCCATATGCAAACAGAGGGGATTGTAATTAATAAATTAGCGAATACAATCCATATGCAAACAGAGGGGATTGTAATTAATAAATTAGATAAAATTACAATCCATATGCAAACAGAGGGGATTGTAATCAATAAATTAGAGACTACAATCCATACGCAAACAGAGGGGATTGTAATTAATAAATTGGAGACTACAGTCCAGATGCAAACAGAGGGGATTGTAATTAAGAAATTAGATCAAATTACAATCCATACGCAAACAGAGGGGATTGTAATTAATAAGTTAGAGACTACAGTCCATACGCAAACAGAGGGGATTGTAATTAATAAATGAGAGAAATTACAAACCATATGCAAACAGAGGGAATTGTAATTAATAAATTAGAGAGACTACAATCCATATGCAAACAGAGGAGATTGTAATTAATAAATTAGAGACTACAGTCCATACGCAAACAGAGGGGATTGTAATTAAGAAATTAGAGACTACATTCCATATGCAAACAGGGTGGATTGTAATTAATAAATTACAGAGAGTACAATCCATACGCAAACAGAGGGGATTGTAATTAATAAATTAGAGACTACATTCCATTTGCAAACAGGGTGGATTGTAATTAATAAATTACAGAGAGTACAATCCATACGCAAACAGAGGGGATTGTAATTAATAAATTAGAGACTACAGTCCATACGCAAACAGAGGGGATTCTAATTAATAAATGAGAGACTACAATCCATACGCAAACAGGGTGGATTGTAACTAATAAATTACAGAGACTACAATCCATATGCAAACAGAGGGGATTGTAATTAATTAATTAGAGACTACAGTCCATATGCAAACAGAGAGGATCGTAATTAATAAATTAGAGAGACTACAATCCATACGCAAACAGACGGCATTGTAATTAATAAATTATCAAATACAATCCATATGCAACCAGAGGGGATTGTAATTAATAAATTAGTGAATACAATCCATATGCAAACAGAGGGGATTGTAATTAATGAATTAGAGACTACTGTCCATACGCAAACAAAGGGGATTGTAATCAATAAATTAGATAAAATTACAATCCATATGCAAACAGAGGGGATTGTAATTAATAAATTAGAGACTACAGTCCATATGCAAACAGAGAGGATTGTAATTCATAAATAAGAGAGACTACAATCCATACGTAAACAGACGGCATTGTAATTAATAAATTATCAAATACAATACATATGCAGAGGGGATTGTAATTAATAAATTCGATCAAATTACAATCCATATGCAAACAGAGGGGATTGTAATTAATAAATTAGATAAAATTACAATCCATATGCAAACAGAGCGGATTGTAATTAATAAATTGGAGACTACAGTCCATATGCAAACAGTGGGGATTTTAATGAATAAATTAGAGACTACAGTCCATACGCAAACAGAGGGGATTGTAATTAATAAATTAGACACTACAGTCCATACGCAAACAGAGGAGATTGTAAATAATAAATTAGATCAAATTACAATCCATATGTGAACAGACGGGATTGTAATTAATAAATTAGATCAAATTACAATCCATATGTGAACAGAGGGGATTGTAATTAATAAATTAGAGACTACAGTCCATACGCAAACAGAGGGGATTGTAATTAATAAATGAGAGAAATTACAAACCATATGCAAACAGAGGGAATTGTAATTAATAAATTAGAGAGACTACAATCCATATGCAAACAGAGGAGATTGTAATTAATAAATTAGAGACTACAGTCCATACGCAAACAGAGGGGATTGTAATTAATAAATTAGAGACTACAGTCCATACGCAAACAGAAGGGACTCACATAAATAAATTAGAGACTACAATTCATATGCAACCAGAGGGGATTGTAATTAATAAATTAGAGACTACAGTCCATACGCAAACAGAGGGGATTCTAATTAATAAATTAGATACTACATTCCATATGCAAACAGGGTGGATTGTAATTAATAAATTACAGAGATTACAATCCATATGCAAACAGAGGGGATTGTAATTAATAAATTAGAGACTACAGTCCATACGCAAACAGAGGGGATTCTAATTAATAAATGAGAGACTACAATCCATACGCAAACAGAGGGGATTGTAATTAATAAATTAGAGACTACAGTCCATATGCAAACAGAGAGGATTGTAATTAATAAATTAGAGAGACTACAATCCATACTCAAACAGACGGCATTGTAATTAATAAATTATCGAATACAATCCACATGCAAACAGAGGGGATTGTAATTAATAATTTAGAGACTACAGTCCATACACAAACAGAGGGGATTGTAATCAATAAATTAGAGACTACAATCCATACGCAAACAGAGGGGATTGTAATTAATAAATTGGAGACTACAGTCCATATGCAAACAGAGGGGATTGTAATTTATAAATTAGATCAAATTACAATCCATATGCAAACAGAGGGGATTGTAATTAATAAATTAGAGACTACAGTCCATACGCAAACAGAGGGGATTCTAATTAATAAATGAGAGACTACAATCCATACGCAAACAGAGGGGATTGTAATTAATAAATTAGAGACTACAGTCCATATGCAAACAGAGAGGATTGTAATTAATAAATTAGAGAGACTACAATCCATACTCAAACAGACGGCATTGTAATTAATAAATTATCGAATACAATCCACATGCAAACAGAGGGGATTGTAATTAATAATTTAGAGACTACAGTCCATACACAAACAGAGGGGATTGTAATCAATAAATTAGAGACTACAATCCATATGCAAACAGAGGGGATTGTAATCAATAAATTAGAGACTACAATCCATACGCAAACAGAGGGGATTGTAATTAATAAATTAGAGACTACAGTCCATACGCAAACAGAAGGGACTCACATAAATAAATTAGAGACAACAATTCATATGCAAACAGAGGGGATTGTAATTAATAAATTAGAGACTACAGTCCATACGCATACAGAGGGGATTGTAATTAATAAATTAGAGACTACAGTCCATACGCAAACAGAGGGGATTATAATTAATAAATTAGATACTACATTCCATATGCAAAATGGGTGGATTGTAATTAATAAATTACAGAGATTACAATCCATATGCAAACAGAGGAGATTGTAATTAATAAATTAGAGAGACTACAGTCCATACGCATACAGAGGGGATTGTAATTAATAAATTAGAGACTACAGCCCATACGCAAACAGAGGGGATTCTAATTAATAAATTAGAGACTACAATCCATACGCAAACAGAGGGGATTGTAATTAATAAATTGGAGACTACAGTCCATATGCAAACAGAGGGGATTGTAATTAATAAATTAGATCAAATTACAATCCATTTGCAAACAGACGGGATTGTAATTAATAATTTAGAGACTACAGTCCATACGCAAACAGAGGGGATTGTAATTAATAAATTAGCGAAAACAATCCTTATGCAAACAGAGGGCATTGTAATTAATAAATTAGTGACAAAAGTCCATATGCAAACAGAGAGGATTGTAATTAATGAATTAGAGACTACAGTCCATATGCAAACAGAGAGGATTGTAATTAATAAATTAGAGAGACTACAATCCATACGCAAACAGATGGCATTGTAATTAATAAATTATCGAATACAGTCCATATGCAAACAGAGCGGATTGTAATTAATAAATTGGAGACTACAGTCCATATACAAACAGAGGGGATTTTAATTAATAAATTAGAGACTACAGTCCATACGCAAACAGAAGGGATTGTAATTAATAAATGAGAGAAATTACAAACCATATGCAAACAGAGGGGATTGTAATTAATAAGTTAGAGAGACTACAGTCCATACGCAAACAGAGGAGATTGCAATTAATAAATTAGAGACTACAGTCCATACGCAAACAGAGGAGATTGTAATTAATAAATTAGATCAAATTACAATCCATACGCAAACAGAGGGGATTGTAATTAATAAATTAGAGACTACAGTCCATACACAAACAGAGGGGATTGTAATTAATAAATGAGAGAAATTACAAACCATATGCAAACAGAGGGAATTGTAATTAATAAATTAGAGAGACTACAATCCATATGCAAACAGAGGAGATTGTAATTAATAAATTAGAGACTACAGTCCATACGCAAACAGAGGGGATTGTAATTCATAAATTAGAGACTACAGTCCATACGCAAACAGAGGGGACTCAAATAAATAAATTAGAGACTACAATTCATATGCAAACAGAGGGGATTGTAATTAATAAATTAGAGACTACAGTCCATACGCATACAGAGGGGACTGTAATTAATAAATTAGAGACTACAGTCCAGACGCAAACAGGGTGAATTGTAATTAATAAATTACAGAGAGTACAATCCATACGCAAACAGAGCGGATTCTAATTAATAAATGAGAGACTACAATCCATATGCAAACAGGGTGGATTGTAACTAATAAATTACAGAGACTACAATCCATATGCAAACAGAGGGGATTGTAATTAAGAAATTAGAGACTACAGTCCATATGCAAACAGAGGGGATTGTAATTAATAAATTAGCGAATACAATCCATATGCAAACAGAGGGGATTGTAATTAATAAATTAGATAAAATTACAATCCATATGCAAACAGAGGGGATTGTAATTAATAAATTGGAGACTACAGTCCAGATGCAAACAGAGGGGATTGTAATTAATAAATTAGATCAAATTACAATCCATACGCAAACAGAGGGGATTGTAATTAATAAGTTAGAGACTACAGTCCATACGCAAACAGAGGGGATTGTAATTAATAAATGAGAGAAATTACAAACCATATGCAAACAGAGGGAATTGTAATTAATAAATTAGAGAGACTACAATCCATATGCAAACAGAGGAGATTGTAATTAATAAATTAGAGACTACAGTCCATACGCAAACAGAGGGGATTGTAATTAAGAAATTAGAGACTACATTCCATATGCAAACAGGGGGATTGTAATTAATAAATTACAGAGAGTACAATCCATACGCAAACAGAGGGGATTGTAATTAATAAATTAGAGACTACATTCCATTTGCAAACAGGGTGGATTGTAATTAATAAATTACAGAGAGTACAATCCATACGCAAACAGAGGGGATTGTAATTAATAAATTAGAGACTACAGTCCATACGCAAACAGAGGGGATTCTAATTAATAAATGAGAGACTACAATCCATACGCAAACAGGGGGATTGTAATTAATAAATTACAGAGACTACAATCCATATGCAAACAGAGGGGATTGTAATTAATAAATTAGAGACTACAGTCCATATGCAAACAGAGAGGATCGTAATTAATAAATTAGAGACTACAGTCCATACGCAAACAGAGGGGACTGTAATAAATAAATTAGAGACTACAATTCATATGCAACCAGAGGGGATTGTAATTAATAAATTAGAGACTACAGTCCATACGCATACAGAGGGGATTGTAATTAATAAATTAGAGACTACAGTTCATACGCAAACAGAGGGGATTCTAATTAATAAATTAGAGACTACATTCCATATGCAAACAGGGTGAATTGTAATTAATAAATTACAGAGACTACAGTCCATACGCAAACAGAGGGGATTCTAATTAATAAATGAGAGACTACAATCCATACGCAAACAGGGTGGATTGTAACTAATAAATTACAGAGACTACAATCCATATGCAAACAGAGGGGATTGTAATTAATTAATTAGAGACTACAGTCCATATGCAAACAGAGAGGATCGTAATTAATAAATTAGAGAGACTACAATCCATACGCAAACAGACGGCATTGTAATTAATAAATTATCAAATACAATCCATATGCAAACAGAGGGGATTGTAATTAATAAATTAGTGAATACAATCCATATGCAAACAGAGGGGATTGTAATTAATGAATTAGAGACTACTGTCCATACGCAAACAAAGGGGATTGTAATCAATAAATTAGATAAAATTACAATCCATATGCAAACAGAGGGGATTGTAATTAATAAATTAGAGACTACAGTCCATATGCAAACAGAGAGGATTGTAATTCATAAATAAGAGAGACTACAATCCATACGTAAACAGACGGCATTGTAATTAATAAATTATCAAATACAATACATATGCAGAGGGGATTGTAATTAATAAATTCGATCAAATTACAATCCATATGCAAACAGAGGGGATTGTAATTAATAAATTAGATAAAATTACAATCCATATGCAAACAGAGCGGATTGTAATTAATAAATTAGAGACTACAGTCCATATGCAAACAGTGGGGATTGTAATGAATAAATTAGAGACTACAGTCCATACGCAAACAAAGGGGATTGTAATTAATAAATTAGAGACTACAGTCCATACGCAAACAGAGGAGATTGTAAATAATAAATTAGATCAAATTACAATCCATATGTGAACAGACGGGATTGTAATTAATAAATTAGATCAAATTACAATCCATATGTGAACAGAGGGGATTGTAATTAATAAATTAGAGACTACAGTCCATACGCAAACAGAGGGGATTGTAATTAATAAATGAGAGAAATTACAAACCATATGCAAACAGAGGGAATTGTAATTAATAAATTAGAGAGACTACAATCCATATGCAAACAGAGGAGATTGTAATTAATAAATTAGAGACTACAGTCCATACGCAAACAGAGGGGAGTGTAATTAATAAATTAGAGACTACAGTCCATACGCAAACAGAAGGGACTCACATAAATAAATTAGAGACTACAATTCATATGCAACCAGAGGGGATTGTAATTAATAAATTAGAGACTACAGTCCATACGCAAACAGAGGGGATTCTAATTAATAAATTAGATACTACATTCCATATGCAAACAGGGGGATTGTAATTAATAAATTACAGAGATTACAATCCATATGCAAACAGAGGGGATTGTAATTAATAAATTAGAGACTACAGTCCATACGCAAACAGAGGGGATTCTAATTAATAAATGAGAGACTACAATCCATACGCAAACAGAGGGGATTGTAATTAATAAATTAGAGACTACAGTCCATATGCAAACAGAGAGGATTGTAATTAATAAATTAGAGAGACTACAATCCATACTCAAACAGACGGCATTGTAATTAATAAATTATCGAATACAATCCACATGCAAACAGAGGGGATTGTAATTAATAATTTAGAGACTACAGTCCATACACAAACAGAGGGGATTGTAATCAATAAATTCGAGACTACAATCCATACGCAAACAGAGGGGATTGTAATTAATAAATTGGAGACTACAGTCCATATGCAAACAGAGGGGATTGTAATTTATAAATTAGATCAAATTACAATCCATATGCAAACAGAGGGGATTGTAATTAATAAATTAGAGACTACAGTCCATACGCAAACAGAGGGGATTCTAATTAATAAATGAGAGACTACAATCCATACGCAAACAGAGGGGATTGTAATTAATAAATTAGAGACTACAGTCCATATGCAAACAGAGAGGATTGTAATTAATAAATTAGAGAGACTACAATCCATACTCAAACAGACGGCATTGTAATTAATAAATTATCGAATACAATCCACATGCAAACAGAGGGGATTGTAATTAATAATTTAGAGACTACAGTCCATACACAAACAGAGGGGATTGTAATCAATAAATTAGAGACTACAATCCATATGCAAACAGAGGGGATTGTAATCAATAAATTAGAGACTACAATCCATACGCAAACAGAGGGGATTGTAATTAATAAATTAGAGACTACAGTCCATACGCAAACAGAAGGGACTCACATAAATAAATTAGAGACAACAATTCATATGCAACCAGAGGGGATTGTAATTAATAAATTAGAGACTACAGTCCATACGCATACAGAGGGGATTGTAATTAATAAATTAGAGACTACAGTCCATACGCAAACAGAGGGGATTCTAATTAATAAATTAGATACTACATTCCATATGCAAAATGGGTGGATTGTAATTAATAAATTACAGAGATTACAATCCATATGCAAACAGAGGGGATTGTAATTAATAAATTAGAGACTACAGCCCATACGCAAACAGAGGGGATTCTAATTAATAAATTAGAGACTACAATCCATACGCAAACAGAGGGGATTGTAATTAATAAATTGGAGACTACAGTCCATATGCAAACAGAGGGGATTGTAATTAATAAATTAGATCAAATTACAATCCATTTGCAAACAGACGGGATTGTAATTAATAATTTAGAGACTACAGTCCATACGCAAACAGAGGGGATTGTAATTAATAAATTAGAGAAAACAATCCATATGCAAACAGAGGGCATTGTAATTAATAAATTAGTGACAAAAGTCCATATGCAAACAGAGAGGATTGTAATTAATGAATTAGAGACTACAGTCCATATGCAAACAGAGAGGATTGTAATTAATAAATTAGAGAGACTACAATCCATACGCAAACAGATGGCATTGTAATTAATAAATTATCGAATACAGTCCATATGCAAACAGAGCGGATTGTAATTAATAAATTGGAGACTACAGTCCATATACAAACAGAGGGGATTTTAATTAATAAATTAGAGACTACAGTCCATACGCAAACAGAAGGGATTGTAATTAATAAATGAGAGAAATTACAAACCATATGCAAACAGAGGGAATTGTAATTAATAAGTTAGAGAGACTACAGTACATACGCAAACAGAGGAGATTGCAATTAATAAATTAGAGACTACAGTCCATACGCAAACAGAGGAGATTGTAATTAATAAATTAGATCAAATTACAATCCATACGCAAACAGAGGGGATTGTAATTAATAAATTAGAGACTACAGTCCATACACAAACAGAGGGGATTGTAATTAATAAATGAGAGAAATTACAAACCATATGCAAACAGAGGGAATTGTAATTAATAAATTAGAGAGACTACAATCCATATGCAAACAGAGGAGATTGTAATTAATAAATTAGAGACTACAGTCCATACGCAAACAGAGGGGATTGTAATTCATAAATTAGAGACTACAGTCCATACGCAAACAGAGGGGACTCAAATAAATAAATTAGAGACTTCAATTCATATGCAACCAGAGGGGATTGTAATTAATAAATTAGAGACTACAGTCCATACGCATACAGAGGGGACTGTAATTAATAAATTAGAGACTACAGTCCAGACGCAAACAGGGTGAATTGTAATTAATAAATTACAGAGAGTACAATCCATACGCAAACAGAGCGGATTCTAATTAATAAATGAGAGACTACAATCCATATGCAAACAGGGGGATTGTAATTAATAAATTACAGAGACTACAATCCATATGCAAACAGAGGGGATTGTAATTAAGAAATTAGAGACTACAGTCCATATGCAAACAGAGGGGATTGTAATTAATAAATTAGAGAATACAATCCATATGCAAACAGAGGGGATTGTAATTAATAAATTAGATCAAATTACAATCCATACGCAAACAGAGGGGATTGTAATTAATAAGTTAGAGACTACAGTCCATACGCAAACAGAGGGGATTGTAATTAATAAATGAGAGAAATTACAAACCATATGCAAACAGAGGGAATTGTAATTAATAAATTAGAGAGACTACAATCCATATGCAAACAGAGGAGATTGTAATTAATAAATTAGAGACTACAGTCCATACGCAAACAGAGGGGATTGTAATTAAGAAATTAGAGACTACATTCCATATGCAAACAGGGTGGATTGTAATTAATAAATTACAGAGAGTACAATCCATACGCAAACAGAGGGGATTGTAATTAATAAATTAGAGACTACATTCCATTTGCAAACAGGGTGGATTGTAATTAATAAATTACAGAGAGTACAATCCATACGCAAACAGAGGGGATTGTAATTAATAAATTAGAGACTACAGTCCATACGCAAACAGAGGGGATTCTAATTAATAAATGAGAGACTACAATCCATACGCAAACAGGGTGGATTGTAACTAATAAATTACAGAGACTACAATCCATATGCAAACAGAGGGGATTGTAATTAATAAATTAGAGACTACAGTCCATATGCAAACAGAGAGGATCGTAATTAATAAATTAGAGAGACTACAATCCATACGCAAACAGACGGCATTGTAATTAATAAATTATCAAATACAATCCATATGCAAACAGAGGGGATTGTAATTAATAAATTAGAGAATACAATCCATATGCAAACAGAGGGGATTGTAATTAATGAATTAGAGACTACTGTCCATACGCAAACAAAGGGGATTGTAATTAATAAATTAGATAAAATTACAATCCATATGCAAACAGAGGGGATTGTAATTAATAAATTAGAGACTACAGTCCATATGCAAACAGAGAGGATTGTAATTCATAAATAAGAGAGACTACAATCCATACGTAAACAGACGGCATTGTAATTAATAAATTATCAAATACAATACATATGCAGAGGGGATTGTAATTAATAAATTAGATCAAATTACAATCCATATGCAAACAGAGGGGATTGTAATTAATAAATTAGATAAAATTACAATCCATATGCAAACAGAGCGGATTGTAATTAATAAATTGGAGACTACAGTCCATATGCAAACAGTGGGGATTTTAATGAATAAATTAGAGACTACAGTCCATACGCAAACAGAGGGGATTGTAATTAATAAATTAGACACTACAGTCCATACGCAAACAGAGGAGATTGTAAATAATAAATTAGATCAAATTACAATCCATATGTGAACAGACGGGATTGTAATTAATAAATTAGATCAAATTACAATCCATACGCAAACAGAGGGGATTGTAATTAATAAATTAGAGACTACAGTCCATACGCAAACAGAGGGGATTGTAATTAATAAATGAGAGAAATTACAAACCATATGCAAACAGAGGGAATTGTAATTAATAAATTAGAGAGACTACAATCCATATGCAAACAGAGGAGATTGTAATTAATAAATTAGAGACTACAGTCCATACGCAAACAGAGGGGATTGTAATTAATAAATTAGAGACTACAGTCCATACGCAAACAGAAGGGACTCACATAAATAAATTAGAGACTACAATTCATATGCAACAGAGGGGATTGTAATTAATAAATTAGAGACTACAGTCCATACGCAAACAGAGGGGATTCTAATTAATAAATTAGAGACTACATTCCATATGCAAACAGGGTGGATTGTAATTAATAAATTACAGAGATTACAATCCATATGCAAACAGAGGGGATTGTAATTAATAAATTAGAGACTACAGTCCATACGCAAACAGAGGGGATTCTAATTAATAAATGAGAGACTACAATCCATACGCAAACAGAGGGGATTGTAATTAATAAATTAGAGACTACAGTCCATATGCAAACAGAGAGGATTGTAATTAATAAATTAGAGAGACTACAATCCATACTCAAACAGACGGGATTGTAATTAATAAATTATCGAATACAATCCATATGCAAACAGAGGGGATTGTAATTAATAATTTAGAGACTACAATCCATACGCAAACAGAGGGGATTGTAATTAATAAATTAGAGACTACAGTCCATATGCAAACAGAGGGGATTGTAATTAATAAATTAGAGACTACAGTCCATACGCAAACAGAAGGGACTCACATAAATAAATTAGAGACTACAATTCATATGCAACCAGAGGGGATTGTAATTAATAAATTAGAGACTACAGTCCATACGCAAACAGAGGGGATTCTAATTAATAAATTAGATACTACATTCCATATGCAAACAGGGGGATTGTAATTAATAAATTACAGAGATTACAATCCATATGCAAACAGAGGGGATTGTAATTAATAAATTAGAGACTACAGTCCATACGCAAACAGAGGGGATTCTAATTAATAAATGAGAGACTACAATCCATACGCAAACAGAGGGGATTGTAATTAATAAATTAGAGACTACAGTCCATATGCAAACAGAGAGGATTGTAATTAATAAATTAGAGAGACTACAATCCATACTCAAACAGACGGCATTGTAATTAATAAATTATCGAATACAATCCACATGCAAACAGAGGGGATTGTAATTAATAATTTAGAGACTACAATCCATACGCAAACAGAGGGGATTGTAATTAATAAATTGGAGACTACAGTCCATATGCAAACAGAGGGGATTGTAATTTATAAATTAGATCAAATTACAATCCATATGCAAACAGAGGGGATTGTAATTAATAAATTAGAGACTACAGTCCATACGCAAACAGAGGAGATTGTAAATAATAAATTAGATAAAATTACAATCCATATGCAAACAGAGGGGATTGTAATTAATAAATTACAGAGATTACAATCCATACGCAAACAGAGGGGATTGTAATTAATAAATTAGAGACTACAGTCCATACGCAAACAGAAGGGACTCACATAAATAAATTAGAGACAACAATTCATATGCAAACAGAGGGGATTGTAATTAATAAATTAGAGACTACAGTCCATACGCATACAGAGGGGACTGTAATTAATAAATTAGAGACTACAGTCCATACGCAAACAGAGGGGATTCTAATTAATAAATTAGATACTACATTCCATATGCAAAATGGGTGGATTGTAATTAATAAATTACAGAGATTACAATCCATATGCAAACAGAGGGGATTGTAATTAATAAATTAGAGACTACAGCCCATACGCAAACAGAGGGGATTCTAATTAATAAATTAGAGACTACAATCCATACGCAAACAGAGGGGATTGTAATTAATAAATTGGAGACTACAGTCCATATGCAAACAGAGGGGATTGTAATTAATAAATTAGATCAAATTACAATCCATTTGCAAACAGACGGGATTGTAATTAATAATTTAGAGACTACAGTCCATACGCAAACAGAGGGGATTGTAATTAATAAATTAGAGAAAACAATCCATATGCAAACAGAGGGCATTGTAATTAATAAATTAGTGACAAAAGTCCATATGCAAACAGAGAGGATTGTAATTAATGAATTAGAGACTACAGTCCATATGCAAACAGAGAGGATTGTAATTAATAAATTAGAGAGACTACAATCCATACGCAAACAGATGGGATTGTAATTAATAAATTATCGAATACAGTCCATATGCAAACAGAGCGGATTGTAATTAATAAATTGGAGACTACAGTCCATATGCAAACAGAGGGGATTTTAATTAATAAATTAGAGACTACAGTCCATACGCAAACAGAAGGGATTGTAATTAATAAATGAGAGAAATTACAAACCATATGCAAACAGAGGGAATTGTAATTAATAAGTTAGAGAGACTACAGTACATACGCAAACAGAGGAGATTGCAATTAATAAATTAGAGACTACAGTCCATACGCAAACAGAGGAGATTGTAATTAATAAATTAGATCAAATTACAATCCATACGCAAACAGAGGGGATTGTAATTAATAAATTAGAGACTACAGTCCATACACAAACAGAGGGGATTGTAATTAATAAATGAGAGAAATTACAAACCATATGCAAACAGAGGGAATTGTAATTAATAAATTAGAGAGACTACAATCCATATGCAAACAGAGGAGATTGTAATTAATAAATTAGAGACTACAGTCCATACGCAAACAGAGGGGATTGTAATTCATAAATTAGAGACTACAGTCCATACGCAAACAGAGGGGACTCAAATAAATAAATTAGAGACTACAATTCATATGCAAACAGAGGGGATTGTAATTAATAAATTAGAGACTACAGTCCATACGCATACAGAGGGGACTGTAATTAATAAATTAGAGACTACAGTCCATACGCAAACAGAGCGGATTCTAATTAATAAATGAGAGACTACAATCCATACGCAAACAGGGTGGATTGTAACTAATAAATTACAGAGACTACAATCCATATGCAAACAGAGGGGATTGTAATTAAGAAATTAGAGACTACAGTCCATATGCAAACAGAGGGGATTGTAATTAATAAATTAGAGAATACAATCCATATGCAAACAGAGGGGATTGTAATTAATAAATTAGATAAAATTACAATCCATATGCAAACAGAGGGGATTGTAATCAATAAATTAGAGACTACAATCCATACGCAAACAGAGGGGATTGTAATTAATAAATTGGAGACTACAGTCCAGATGCAAACAGAGGGAATTGTAATTAATAAATTAGATCAAATTACAATCCATACGCAAACAGAGGGGATTGTAATTAATAAGTTAGAGACTACAGTCCATACGCAAACAGAGGGGATTGTAATTAATAAATGAGAGAAATTACAAACCATATGCAAACAGAGGGAATTGTAATTAATAAATTAGAGAGACTACAATCCATATGCAAACAGAGGAGATTGTAATTAATAAATTAGAGACTACAGTCCATATGCAAAATGAGGGGATTGTAATTAAGAAATTAGAGACTACATTCCATATGCAAACAGGGGGATTGTAATTAATAAATTACAGAGAGTACAATCCATACGCAAACAGAGGGGATTGTAATTAATAAATTAGAGACTACATTCCATTTGCAAACAGGGTGGATTGTAATTAATAAATTACAGAGAGTACAATCCATACGCAAACAGAGGGGATTGTAATTAATAAATTAGAGACTACAGTCCATACGCAAACAGAGGGGATTCTAATTAATAAATGAGAGACTACAATCCATACGCAAACAGGGTGGATTGTAACTAATACATTACAGAGACTACAATCCATATGCAAACAGAGGGGATTGTAATTAATTAATTAGAGACTACAGTCCATATGCAAACAGAGAGGATCGTAATTAATAAATTAGAGAGACTACAATCCATACGCAAACAGACGGCATTGTAATTAATAAATTATCAAATACAATCCATATGCAAACAGAGGGGATTGTAATTAATAAATTAGTGAATACAATCCATATGCAAACAGAGGGGATTGTAATTAATGAATTAGAGACTACTGTCCATACGCAAACAAAGGGGATTGTAATCAATAAATTAGATAAAATTACAATCCATATGCAAACAGAGGGGATTGTAATTAATAAATTAGAGACTACAGTCCATATGCAAACAGAGAGGATTGTAATTCATAAATAAGAGAGACTACAATCCATACGTAAACAGACGGCATTGTAATTAATAAATTATCAAATACAATACATATGCAGAGGGGATTGTAATTAATAAATTCGATCAAATTACAATCCATATGCAAACAGAGGGGATTGTAATTAATAAATTAGATAAAATTACAATCCATATGCAAACAGAGCGGATTGTAATTAATAAATTGGAGACTACAGTCCATATGCAAACAGTGGGGATTTTAATGAATAAATTAGAGACTACAGTCCATACGCAAACAGAGGGGATTGTAATTAATAAATTAGACACTACAGTCCATACGCAAACAGAGGAGATTGTAAATAATAAATTAGATCAAATTACAATCCATATGTGAACAGACGGGATTGTAATTAATAAATTAGATCAAATTACAATCCATACGCAAACAGAGGGGATTGTAATTAATAAATTAGAGACTACAGTCCATACGCAAACAGAGGGGATTGTAATTAATAAATGAGAGAAATTACAAACCATATGCAAACAGAGGGAATTGTAATTAATAAATTAGAGAGACTACAATCCATATGCAAACAGAGGAGATTGTAATTAATAAATTAGAGACTACAGTCCATACGCAAACAGAGGGGATTGTAATTAATAAATTAGAGACTACAGTCCATACGCAAACAGAAGGGACTCACATAAATAAATTAGAGACTACAATTCATATGCAACCAGAGGGGATTGTAATTAATAAATTAGAGACTACAGTCCATACGCAAACAGAGGGGATTCTAATTAATAAATTAGATACTACATTCCATATGCAAACAGGGTGGATTGTAATTAATAAATTACAGAGATTACAATCCATATGCAAACAGAGGGGATTGTAATTAATAAATTAGAGACTACAGTCCATACGCAAACAGAGGGGATTCTAATTAATAAATGAGAGACTACAATCCATACGCAAACAGAGGGGATTGTAATTAATAAATTAGAGACTACAGTCCATATGCAAACAGAGGGGATTGTAATTAATAAATTAGAGAGACTACAATCCATACTCAAACAGACGGCATTGTAATTAATAAATTATCGAATACAATCCACATGCAAACAGAGGGGATTGTAATTAATAATTTAGAGACTACAGTCCATACACAAACAGAGGGGATTGTAATCAATAAATTCGAGACTACAATCCATACGCAAACAGAGGGGATTGTAATTAATAAATTGGAGACTACAGTCCATACGCAAACAGAGGGGATTGTAATTAATAAATTAGAGACTACAATCCATACGCAAACAGAGGGGATTGTAACTAATAAATTAGAGACTACAGTCCATATGCAAACAGAGGGGATTGTAATTTATAAATTAGATCAAATTACAATCCATATGCAAACAGAGGGGATTGTAATTAATAAATTAGAGACTACAGTCCATACGCAAACAGAGGAGATTGTAAATAATAAATTAGATAAAATTACAATCCATATGCAAACAGAGGGATTGTAATTAATAAATTATATCAAATTACAATCCATACGCAAACAGAGGGGATTGTAATTAATAAATTAGAGACTACAGTCCATACGCAAACAGAAGGGACTCACATAAATAAATTAGAGACAACAATTCATATGCAAACAGAGGGGATTGTAATTAATAAATTAGAGACTACAGTCCATACGCATACAGAGGGGATTGTAATTAATACATTAGAGACTACAGTCCATACGCAAACAGAGGGGATTGTAATTAATAAATTAGATACTACATTCCATATGCAAAATGGGTGGATTGTAATTAATAAATTACAGAGATTACAATCCATATGCAAACAGAGGGGATTGTAATTAATAAATTAGAGACTACAGTCCATACGCAAACAGAGGGGATTCTAATTAATAAATTGGAGACTACAGTCCATATGCAAACAGAGGGGATTGTAATTAATAAATTAGATCAAATTACAATCCATATGCAAACAGACGGGATTGTAATTAATAATTTAGAGACTACAGTCCATACGCAAACAGACGGGATTGTAATTAATAAATTAGAGAAAACAATCCATATGCAAACAGAGGGATTGTAATTAATAAATTAGTGACAAAAGTCCATATGCAAACAGAGAGGATTGTAATTAATGAATTAGAGACTACAGTCCATATGCAAACAGAGAGGATTGTAATTAATAAATTAGAGAGACTACAATCCATACGCAAACAGAGGGCATTGTAATTAATAAATTATCGAATACAGTCCATATGCAAACAGAGCGGATTGTAATTAATAAATTGGAGACTACAGTCCATATACAAACAGAGGGGATTTTAATTAATAAATTAGAGACTACAGTCCATACGCAAACAGAAGGGATTGTAATTAATAAATGAGAGAAATTACAAACCATATGCAAACAGAGGGAATTGTAATTAATAAGTTAGAGAGACTACAGTACATACGCAAACAGAGGAGATTGCAATTAATAAATTAGAGACTACAGTCCATACGCAAACAGAGGAGATTGTAATTAATAAATTAGATCAAATTACAATCCATACGCAAACAGAGGGGATTGTAATTAATAAATTAGAGACTACAGTCCATACACAAACAGAGGGGATTGTAATTAATAAATGAGAGAAATTACAAACCATATGCAAACAGAGGGAATTGTAATTAATAAATTAGAGAGACTACAATCCATATGCAAACAGAGGAGATTGTAATTAATAAATTAGAGACTACAGTCCATACGCAAACAGAGGGGATTGTAATTAATAAATTAGAGACTACAGTCCATACGCATACAGAGGGGATTGTAATTAATAAATTAGAGACTACAGTCCATACGCAAACAGAGCGGATTCTAATTAATAAATGAGAGACTACAATCCATACGCAAACAGGGGGATTGTAATTAATAAATTACAGAGACTACAATCCATATGCAAACAGAGGGGATTGTAATTAAGAAATTAGAGACTACAGTCCATATGCAAACAGAGGGGATTGTAATTAATAAATTAGAGAATACAATCCATATGCAAACAGAGGGGATTGTAATTAATAAATTAGAGACTACAGTCCATACGCAAACAGAGGGGATTGTAATTAATAAATTAGAGAAATTACAAACCATATGCAAACAGAGGGAATTTTAATTAATAAATTAGAGAGACTACAATCCATATGCAAACAGAGGAGATTGTAATTAATAAATTAGAGACTACATTCCATATGCAAACAGAGGGGATTGTAATTAATAAATTAGAGACTACAGTCCATACGCAAACAGAGGGGATTCTAATTAATAAATTAGAGACTACATTCCATATGCAAACAGGGTGAATTGTAATTAATAAATTACAGAGACTACAATCCATACGCAAACAGAGGGATTGTAATTAATAAATGAGAGACTACAATCCATACGCAAACAGGGGGATTGTAATTAATAAATTACAGAGACTACAATCCATATGCAAACAGAGGGGATTGTAATTAAGAAATTAGAGACTACAGTCCATATGCAAACAGAGGGGATTGTAATTAATAAATTAGAGAATACAATCCATATGCAAACAGAGGGGATTGTAATTAATAAATTAGATAAAATTACAATCCATATGCAAACAGAGGGGATTGTAATCAATAAATTAGAGACTACAATCCATACGCAAACAGAGGGGATTGTAATTAATAAATTAGAGACTACAGTCCATATGCAAACAGAGGGGATTGTAATTAATAAATTAGATCAAATTACAATCCATACGCAAACAGAGGGGATTGTAATTAATAAGTTAGAGACTACAGTCCATACGCAAACAGAGGGGATTGTAATTAATAAATGAGAGAAATTACAAACCATATGCAAACAGAGGGAATTGTAATTAATAAATTAGAGAGACTACAATCCATATGCAAACAGAGGAGATTGTAATTAATAAATTAGAGACTACAGTCCATACACAAACAGAGGGGATTGTAATTAAGAAATTAGAGACTACATTCCATATGCAAACAGGGTGGATTGTAATTAATAAATTACAGAGAGTACAATCCATACGCAAACAGAGGGGATTGTAATTAATAAATTAGAGACTACATTCCATATGCAAACAGGGTGGATTGTAATTAATAAATTACAGAGAGTACAATCCATACGCAAACAGAGGGGATTGTAATTAATAAATTAGAGACTACAGTCCATACGCAAACAGAGGGGATTCTAATTAATAAATGAGAGACTACAATCCATACGCACACAGGGTGAATTGTAATTAATAAATTACAGAGACTACAATCCATATGCAAACAGAGGGGATTGTAATTAATAAATTAGAGACTACAGTCCATATGCAAACAGAGAGGATCGTAATTAATAAATTAGAGAGACTACAATCCATACGCAAACAGACGGCATTGTAATTAATAAATTATCAAATACAATCCATATGCAAACAGAGGGGATTGTAATTAATAAATTCGATCAAATTACAATCCATATGCAAACAGAGGGGATTGTAATTAATAAATTAGAGACTACAGTCCATACGCAAACAGAGGGGATTGTAATTCATAAATTAGATAAAATTACAATCCATATGCAAACAGAGCGGATTGTAATTAATAAATTGGAGACTACAGTCCATACGCAAACAGAGGGGATTGTAATTAATAAATGGGAGAAATTACAAACCATATGCAAACAGAGGGAATTGTAATTAATAAATTAGAGAGACTACAGTCCATACGCCAACAGAGGAGATTGCAATTAATAAATTAGAGACTACAGTCCATACGCAAACAGAGGAGATTGTAAATAATAAATTAGATAAAATTACAATCCATATGCGAACAGACCGGATTGTAATTAATAAATTAGATCAAATTACAATCCATACGCAAACAGAGGGGATTCTAATTAATAAATTAGAGACTACAGTCCATACGCAAACAGAGGGGACTCTAATAAATAAATTAGAGACTACAATTCATATGCAACCAGAGGGGATTGTAATTAATAAATTAGAGACTACAGTCCATACGCATACAGAGGGGATTGTAATTAATAAATTAGAGACTACAGTCCATACGCAAACAGAGGGGATTCTAATTAATAAATTAGAGACTACAGTCCATACGCAAACAGAGGGGATTGTAACTAATAAATTACAGAGACTACATTCCATATGCAAACAGAGGGGATTGTAATTAATAAATTAGAGACTACAGTCCACACGCAAACAGAGGGGATTCTAATTAATAAATGAGAGACTACAATCCATACGCAAACAGGGGGATTGTAATTAATAAATTACAGAGACTACATTCCATATGCAAACAGAGGGGATTGTAATTAATAAATTAGAGACTACAGTCCATACACAAACAGAGGGGATTGTAATTAATAAATTAGAGACTACAGTCCATATGCAAACAGAGAGGATTGTAATTAATAAATTAGAGACTACAATCCATACGCAAACAGACGGCATTGTAATTAATAAATTATCGAATACAATCCATATGCAAACAGAGGGGATTGTAATTAATAATTTAGAGACTACAGTCCATATGCAAACAGTGGGGATTGTAATTAATAAATTAGAGAATACAATCCATATGCAAACAGAGGGGATTGTAATTTATAAATTGGAGACTAAAGTCCAAATGCAAACAGAGGGGATTGTAATTAATAAATTAGAGACTACCGTCCATACGCAAACAGAGGGGATTTTAATTAATAAATGAGAGAAATTACAAACCATATACAAACAGAGGGAATTGTAATTAATAAATTAGAGAGACTACAGTCCATATGCAAACAGAGGAGATTGTAATTAATCAATTAGAGACTACAGTCCATACGCAAACAGAGGGGACTCTAATAAATAAATTAGAGACTACAATTCATATGCAACCAGAGGGGATTGTAATTAATAAATTAGAGACTACAGTCCATACGCAAACAGAGGGGATTGTAATTAATAAATTAGAGACTACCGTCCATACGCAAACAGAGGGGATTGTAATTAATAAATTAGAGAAATTACAAACCATATGCAAACAGAGGGAATTGTAATTAATAAATTAGAGAGACTACAGTCCATATGCAAACAGAGGAGATTGTAATTAATAAATTAGATAAAATTACAATCCATATGCGAACAGAGGGGATTGTAATTAATAAATTAGAGAGACTACAGTCCAAATGAAAACAGAGGTGAATGTAATTAATAAATTAGAGAGACGACAGTCCAAATGCAAACAGAGGGGATTGTAATTAATAAATTACAGAATACAATCCATACACAGACAAAGGGGATTGTAATCAATAAATTAGATAAAATTACAATCCAAATGCAAACAGAGGGGATTGTAAATAATAAATTAGAGACTACAGTCCATACGCAAACAGATGGCATTGTAATTAATAAATTATCGAATAAAATCCATATGCAAACAGAGGGGATTGTAATTAATAAATTGGAGACTACAGTCCATATGCAAACAGAGGGGATTGTAATTAATAAATTAGATCAAATTACAATCCATATGCAAACAGAGGGGATTGTAATTAATAAATGAGAGAGGTTACAAACCATATGCAAACAGAGGGAATTGTAATTAATAAATTAGAGAGACGACAGTCCATACGCAAACAGAGGAGATTGTAATTAATAAATTAGATAAAATTACAAACCATATGCGAACAGAGGGGATTGTAATTAATAAATTAGAGAGACTGCAGTCCATATGCAAACAGAGAGGATTGTAATTAATAAATTAGAGAGACTACAATCCATACGCAAACAGAGGGCATTGTAATTAATAAATTAGAGAATACAGTCCTTATGCAAACAGAGGGGATTGTAATTAATAAATTCGATCAAATTACAATCCATATGCAAACAGAGGGGATTGTAATTAATAAATTAGAGACTACAGTCCATACGCAAACAGAGGGGATTGTAATTCATAAATTAGATAAAATTACAATCCATATGCAAACAGAGCGGATTGTAATTAATAAATGAGAGAAATTACAAACCATATGCAAACAGAGGGAATTGTAATTAATAAATTAGAGAGACTACAGTCCATACGCAAACAGAGGAGATTGCAATTAATAAATTAGAGAGTACAGTCCATACGCAAACAGAGGAGATTGTAAATAATAAATTAGATAAAATTACAATCCATATGCGAACAGACAGGATTGTAATTAATAAATTAGATCAAATTACAATCCATACGCAAACAGAGTGGATTGTAATTAATAAATTAGAGGCTACAGTCCATACGCAAACAGAAGGGATTGTAATTAATAAATTAGAGAAATTACAAACCATATGCAAACAGAGGGAATTGTAATTAATAAATTAGAGAGACTACACTCCATATGCAAACAGAGGAGATTGTAATTAATAAATTAGAGACTACAATCCATATGCTAACAGAGGGGATTGTAATTAATAAATTAGAGAAATTACAAACCATATGCAAACAGAGGGAATTGTAATTAATAAATTAGAGAGACTACAGTCCATACGCAAACAGAGGGGATTGTAATTAATAAATTAGAGACTACAATCCATATGCAAACAGAGGGGATTGTAATTAATAAATGAGAGAAATTACAAACCATATGCAAACAGAGGGAATTGTAATTAATAAATTAGAGAGACTACAGTCCATACGCAAACAGAGGAGATTGTAATTAATAAATTAGATAAAATTACAACCCATACGCAAACAGAGGGGATTGTAATTAATAAATTAGAGACTACAGTCCATACGCAAACAGAGGGGATTGTAATTAATAAATTAGAGACTACAGTCCATACGCAAACAGAGGGGATTGTAATTAATAAATTAGACAGACTACAGTCCATATGCAAACAGAGGGAATTGTAATTAATAAATTAGATAAAATTACAATCCATATACAAACAGAGGGGATTGTAATTAATAAATGAGAGAAATTACAAACCATATGCAAACAGAGGAGATTGCAATTAATAAATTAGAGACTACAGCCCATACGCAAACAGCGGGGATTGTAATTAATAAATTAGAGACTACAGTCCATACGCATACAGAGGGGATTGTAATTAATAAATTAGAGACTACAGTCCATACGCAAACAGAGGGGACTGTAATTAATAAATTAGAGACTACAGTCCATATGCAAACAGAGGGGATTGTAATTAATAAATTAGAGACTACAATTCATATGCAAACAGGGTGGATTGTAATTAATAAATTACAGAGACTACAATCCATACGCAAACAGAGGGAATTGTAATTAATAAATGAGAGAAATTACAAACCATATGCAAACAGAGGGAATTGTAATTAATAAATTAGAGAGACTACAGTCCATACGCAAACAGAGGAGATTGTAATTAATAAATTAGATAAAATTACAATCCATACGCAAACAGAGGGGATTGTAATTAATAAATTAGAGACTACAGTCCATACGCAAATACAGGGCATTGTAATTAATAAATTAGAGACTACAGTCCATACGCATACAGAGGGGACTGTAATTAATAAATAAGAGAGATGACAGTCCATATGCAAACAGAGGGGATTGTAATTAATAAATTAGATAAAATTACAATCCATATACAAACAGAGGGGATTGTAATGAGTAAATGAGAGAAATTACAAACCATATGCAAACAGAGGAGATTGAAATTAATAAATTAGAGACTACAGTCCATACGCAAACAGCGGGGATTGTAATTAATAAATTAGAGACTACAGTCCATACGCATACAGAGGGGATTGTAATTAATAAATTAGAGACTACAGTCCATACGCAAACAGAGGGGATTGTAATTAATAAATTAGAGACTACAATTCATATGCAAACAGGGTGGATTGTAATTAATAAATTACAGAGACTACAATCCATACGCAAACAGAGGGCATTGTAATTAATAAATGAGAGAATACAATCCAGATGCAAACAGAGGGGATTGTAATTAATGAATTAGAGACTACAGTCCATATGCAAACAGAGGGGATTGTAATTAATAATTTAGAGACTACAGTCCCTACGCAAACAGAGGGGATTGTAATTAATAAATGAGAGAAATTACAAACCATATGCAAACAGAGGGAATTGTAATTAATAAATTAGAGACAACAGTCCATACGCAAACAGAGGGGATTGTAATTAACAAATTACGGAATACAATCCCAATGCAAACAGAGGGCATTGTAATTAATAAATTAGAGAATACAATCCAGATGCAAACAGAGGGGATTGTAATTAATGAATTAGAGACTACAGTCCATACGCAAACAAAGGGGATTGTAATCAATAAATTAGATAAAATTACAATCCATATGCAAACGGAGGGGATTGTAATTAATAAATTAGAGACTACAGTCCATACGCCAACAGAGGGGATTGTAATTAATAAATGAGACAAATTACAAACCATATGCAAACAGAGGGGATTGTAATTAATAAATTAGAGAGACTACAGTCCATACGCAAACAGAGGAGATTGTAATTAATAAATTAGATAAAATTACAATACATATGCGAAAAAAGGGTTTGTAATTAATAAATTAGAGAGACTACAGTCCATATGCAAACAGGGTGGATTGTAATTAATAAATTAGATAAAATTACAATCCATATACAAACAGAGGGGATTGTAATTAATAAATGAGAGAAATTACAAACCATATGCAAACAAAGGAGATTGTAATTAATAAATTAGAGACTACAGTCCATATGCAAACAGGGAGGATTGTAATTAATAAATTACAGAGACTACAATCCATACGCAAACAGAGGGGATTGTAATTAATAAATTAGAGACTACAATCCATATGCAAACAGAGGGGATTGTAATTAATAAATGAGAGAAATTACAATCCATACGCAAACAGAGGGAATTGTAATTAATAAATTAGAGAGACTACAGTCCATACGCAAACAGAGGAGATTGTAATTAATAAATTAGATAAAATTACAATCCATACGCAAACAGAGGGGATTGTAATTAATAAATTAGAGACTACATTCCATATGCAAACAGAGGGGATTGTAATTAATAAATTAGAGACTACAGTCCATACGCAAACAGAGGGCATTGTAATTAATAAATTAGAGACTACAGTCCATACGCATACAGAGGGGATTGTAATTAATAAATTAGAGAGACGACAGTCCATATGCAAACAGAGGGAATTGTAATTAATAAATTAGATAAAATTACAATCCATATACAAACAGAGGGAATTGTAATGAGTAAATGAGAGAAATTACAAACCATATGCAAACAGAGGAGATTGTAATTAATAAATTAGAGACTGCAGTCCAATCGCAAACAGAGGGGATTGTAATTAATAAATTAGAGACTACAGTCCATATGCAAACAGAGGGGATGGTAATTAATAAATTAGAGACTACAGTCCATACGCAAACAGAGGGGATTGTAATTAATAAATTAGAGACTACAGTCCATACGCAAACAGAGGGGATTGTAATTAATAAATTTGAGACTACAATTCATATGCAAACAGGGTGGATTGTAATTAATAAATTACAGAGACTACAATCCATACGCAAACAGAGGGCATTGTAATTAATAAATGAGAGAAATTACAAACCATATGCAAACAGAGGGAATTGTAATTAATAAATTAGAGAGACTACAGTCCATACGCAAACAGAGGAGATTGTAATTAATAAATTAGATAAAATTACAATCCATACGCAAACAGAGGGGATTGTAATTAATAAATTAGAGACTACATTCCATATGCAAACAGAGGGGATTGTAATTAATAAATTAGAGACTACAGTCCATACGCAAATACAGGGCATTGTAATTAATAAATTAGAGACTACAGTCCATACGCATACAGAGGGGACTGTAATTAATAAATTAGAGAGACGACAGCCCATATGCAAACAGAGGGGATTGTAATTAATAAATGAGATAAAATTACATTCCATATACAAACAGAGGGAATTGTAATGAGTAAATGAGAGAAATTACAAACCATATGCAAACAGAGGAGATTGCAATTAATAAATTATAGACTACAGTCCATACGCAAACAGCGGGTATTGTAATTAATAAATTAGAGACTACAGTCCATACGCATACAGAGGGGACTGTAATTAATAAATTAGAGACTACAGTCCATATGCAAACAGAGGGGATTGTAATTAATAATTTAGAGACTACAGTCCCTACGCATAAAGAGGGGATTGTAATTAATAAATGAGAGAAATTACAAACTTATGCAAACAGAGGGAATTGTAATTAATAAATTAGAGAGACTACAATCCATATGCAACCAGAGGAGATTGTAATTAATAAATTAGAGACAACAGTCCATACGCAAACAGAGGGGATTGTAATTAACAAATTACCGAATACAATCCATATGCAAACAGAGGGGATTGTAATTAATAAATTAGAGACTACAGTCCATACGCAAACAAAGGGGATTGTAATCAATAAATTAGATAAAATTACAATCCATATGCAAACGGAGGGGATTGTAATTAATAAATTAGAGACTACAGTCCATATGCAAACAGAGGGGATTGTAATTAATAAATGAGACAAATTACAAACCATATGCAAACAGAGGGGATTGTAATTAATAAATTAGAGAGACTACAGTCCATACGCAAACAGAGGAGATTGTAATTAATAAATTAGAGACTACAGTCCATATGCAAACAGAGGGGATTCTAATTAATAAATTAGAGACTACAATCCATATGCAAACAGGGTGGATTGTAATTAACAAATTACAGAGACTACAATCCATACGCAAACAGAGGGGATTGTAATTAATAAATTAGAGACTACAGTCCATATGCAAACAGAGGGGATTGTAATTAATAAATGAGAGAAATTACAAACCATATGCAAACAGAGGGAATTGTAATTAATCAATTAGAGAGACTACAATCCATATGCAACCAGAGGAGATTGTAATTAATAAATTAGAGACAACAGTCCATACGCAAACAGCGGGGATTGTAATTAATAAATTAGAGACTACATTCCATATGCAAACAGAGGGGATTGTAATTAATAAATTAGAGACTACAGTCCATACGCAAACAGAGGGCATTGTAATTAATAAATTAGAGACTACAATACATATGCAAACAGGGTGGATTGTAATTAATAAATTACAGAGACTACAATCCATATGCAACCAGAGGAGATTGTAATTAATAAATTAGAGACTACAATCCATACGCAAACAGAGGGGATTGTAATTAATAAATTAGAGACTACAGTCCATACGCAAACAGAGGGGATTGTAATTAATAAATTAGAGAAATTACAAACCATATGCAAACAGAGGGGATTGTAATTAATAAATTAGAGACAACAGTCCATACGCAAACAGAGAGGATTGTAATTAATAAATTACAGAGACTACAATCCCAACGCAAACAGATGGCATTGTAATTAATAAATTATCGAATACAATCCATATGCAAACAGAGGGGATTGTAATTAATAAATTAGATCAAATTACAATCCATACGCAAACAGAGGGGATTGTAATTAATAAATTAGAGACTACATTCCATATGCAAACAGAGGGGATTGTAATTAATAAATTAGAGACTACAGTCCATACGCAAACAGAGGGCATTGTAATTAATAAATTAGAGACTACAGTCCATACGCATACAGAGGGGACTGTAATTAATAAATTAGAGAGACGACAGTCCATATGCAAACAGAGGGAATTGTAATTAATAAATTAGATAAAATTACAATCCATATACAAACAGAGGGAATTGTAATGAGTAAATGAGAGAAATTACAAACCATATGCAAACAGAGGAGATTGTAATTAATAAATTAGAGACTGCAGTCCAATCGCATACAGAGGGGACTGTAATTAATAAATTAGAGTCTACAGTCCATATGCAAACAGAGGGGATGGTAATTAATAAATTAGAGACTACAGTCCATACGCAAACAGAGGGGACTGTAATTAATAAATTAGAGACTACAGTCCATACGCAAACAGAGGGGATTGTAATTAATAAATTTGAGACTACAATTCATATGCAAACAGGGTGGATTGTAATTAATAAATTACAGAGACTACAATCCATACGCAAACAGAGGGCATTGTAATTAATAAATGAGAGAAATTACAAACCATATGCAAACAGAGGGAATTGTAATTAATAAATTAGAGAGACTACAGTCCATACGCAAACAGAGGAGATTGTAATTAATAAATTAGATAAAATTACAATCCATACGCAAACAGAGGGGATTGTAATTAATAAATTAGAGACTACATTCCATATGCAAACAGAGGGGATTGTAATTAATAAATTAGAGACTACAGTCCATACGCAAACAGAGGGCATTGTAATTAATAAATTAGAGACTACAGTCCATACGCATACAGAGGGGACTGTAATTAATAAATTAGAGAGACGACAGCCCATATGCAAACAGAGGGGATTGTAATTAATAAATGAGATAAAATTACATTCCATATACAAACAGAGGGAATTGTAATGAGTAAATGAGAGAAATTACAAACCATATGCAAACAGAGGAGATTGCAATTAATAAATTATAGACTACAGTCCATACGCAAACAGTGGGTATTGTAATTAATAAATTAGAGACTACAGTCCATACGCATACAGAGGGGATTGTAATTAATAAATTAGAGACTACAGTCCATATGCAAACAGAGGGGATTGTAATTAATAATTTAGAGACTACAGTCCCTACGCATAAAGAGGGGATTGTAATTAATATATGAGAGAAATTACAAACTTATGCAAACAGAGGGAATTGTAATTAATAAATTAGAGAGACTACAATCCATATGCAACCAGAGGAGATTGTAATTAATAAATTAGAGACAACAGTCCATACGCAAACAGAGGGGATTGTAATTAATAAATTAGAGACTACAGTCCATACGCAAACAGAGGGGATTGTAATTAATAAATTAGAGAAATTACAAACCATATGCAAACAGAGGGGATTGTAATTAATAAATTAGAGACAACAGTCCATACGCAAACAGA
Organism: Hemiscyllium ocellatum; assembly: GCF_020745735.1. Classification (NCBI taxonomy): domain Eukaryota; kingdom Metazoa; phylum Chordata; class Chondrichthyes; order Orectolobiformes; family Hemiscylliidae; genus Hemiscyllium; species Hemiscyllium ocellatum. The sequence continues at coordinate 149,608 of NW_026869123.1, read as the reverse complement.
GAGGATTGTAATTAATAAATTACAGAGACTACAATCCCAACGCAAACAGATGGCATTGTAATTAATAAATTATCGAATACAATCCATATGCAAACAGAGGGGATTGTAATTAATAAATTAGATCAAATTACAATCCATACGCAAACAGAGGGGATTGTAATTAATAAATTAGAGACTACATTCCATATGCAAACAGAGGGGATTGTAATTAATAAATTAGAGACTACAGTCCATACGCAAACAGAGGGCATTGTAATTAATAAATTAGAGACTACAGTCCATACGCATACAGAGGGGACTGTAATTAATAAATTAGAGAGACGACAGTCCATATGCAAACAGAGGGAATTGTAATTAATAAATTAGATAAAATTACAATCCATATACAAACAGAGGGAATTGTAATGAGTAAATGAGAGAAATTACAAACCATATGCAAACAGAGGAGATTGTAATTAATAAATTAGAGACTGCAGTCCAATCGCATACAGAGGGGACTGTAATTAATAAATTAGAGTCTACAGTCCATATGCAAACAGAGGGGATGGTAATTAATAAATTAGAGACTACAGTCCATACGCAAACAGAGGGGACTGTAATTAATAAATTAGAGACTACAGTCCATACGCAAACAGAGGGGATTGTAATTAATAAATTTGAGACTACAATTCATATGCAAACAGGGTGGATTGTAATTAATAAATTACAGAGACTACAATCCATACGCAAACAGAGGGCATTGTAATTAATAAATGAGAGAAATTACAAACCATATGCAAACAGAGGGAATTGTAATTAATAAATTAGAGAGACTACAGTCCATACGCAAACAGAGGAGATTGTAATTAATAAATTAGATAAAATTACAATCCATACGCAAACAGAGGGGATTGTAATTAATAAATTAGAGACTACATTCCATATGCAAACAGAGGGGATTGTAATTAATAAATTAGAGACTACAGTCCATACGCAAATACAGGGCATTGTAATTAATAAATTAGAGACTACAGTCCATACGCATACAGAGGGGACTGTAATTAATAAATTAGAGAGACGACAGCCCATATGCAAACAGAGGGGATTGTAATTAATAAATGAGATAAAATTACATTCCATATACAAACAGATGGAATTGTAATGAGTAAATGAGAGAAATTACAAACCATATGCAAACAGAGGAGATTGCAATTAATAAATTATAGACTACAGTCCATACGCAAACAGCGGGTATTGTAATTAATAAATTAGAGACTACAGTCCATACGCATACAGAGGGGACTGTAATTAATAAATTAGAGACTACAGTCCATATGCAAACAGAGGGGATTGTAATTAATAATTTAGAGACTACAGTCCCTACGCATAAAGAGGGGATTGTAATTAATATATGAGAGAAATTACAAACTTATGCAAACAGAGGGAATTGTAATTAATAAATTAGAGAGACTACAATCCATATGCAACCAGAGGAGATTGTAATTAATAAATTAGAGACAACAGTCCATACGCAAACAGAGGGGATTGTAATTAACAAATTACCGAATACAATCCAGATGCAAACAGAGGGGATTGTAATTAATGAATTAGAGACTACAGTCCATACGCAAACAAAGGCGATTGTAATCAATAAATTAGATAAAATTACAATCCATATGCAAACGGAGGGGATTGTAATTAATAAATTAGAGACTACAGTCCATATGCAAACAGAGGGGATTGTAATTAATAAATGAGACAAATTACAAACCATATGCAAACAGAGGGGATTGTAATTAATAAATTAGAGAGACTACAGTCCATACGCAAACAGAGGAGATTGTAATTAATAAATTAGAGACTACAGTCCATATGCAAACAGAGGGGATTCTAATTAATAAATTAGAGACTACAATCCATATGCAAACAGGGTGGATTGTAATTAACAAATTACAGAGACTACAATCCATACGCAAACAGAGGGGATTGTAATTAATAAATTAGAGACTACAGTCCATATGCAAACAGAGGGGATTGAAATTTATAAATGAGAGAAATTACAAACCATATGCAAACAGAGGGAATTGTAATTAATCAATTAGAGAGACTACAATCCATATGCAACCAGAGGAGATTGTAATTAATAAATTAGAGACAACAGTCCATACGCAAACAGCGGGGATTGTAATTAATAAATTAGAGACTACATTCCATATGCAAACAGAGGGGATTGTAATTAATAAATTAGAGACTACAGTCCATACGCAAATAGAGGGCATTGTAATTAATAAATTAGAGACTACAATCCATATGTAAACAGGGTGGATTGTAATTAATAAATTACAGAGACTACAATCCATATGCAACCAGAGGAGATTGTAATTAATAAATTAGAGACTACAATCCATACGCAAACAGAGGGGATTGTAATTAATAAATTAGAGACTACAGTCCATACGCAAACAGAGGGGATTGTAATTAATAAATTAGAGAAATTACAAACCATATGCAAACAGAGGGGATTGCAATTAATAAATTAGAGACAACAGTCCATACGCAAACAGAGAGGATTGTAATTAATAAATTACAGAGACTACAATCCCAACGCAAACAGAGGGCATTGTAATTAATAAATTAGCGAATGCAATCCATATGCAAACAGAGGGGATTGTAATTAATGAATTAGACACTACAATCCATACGCAAACAAAGGGGATTGTAATCAATAAATTAGATAAAATTACAATCCATATGCAAACAGAGGGGATTGTAATTAATAACTTAGAGACTACAGTCCATACGCAAACAGAGAGGATTGTAATTAATAAATTAGAGAGTCTACAATCCATACGCAAACAGATGGCATTGTAATTAATAAATTATCGAATACAATCCATATGCAAACAGAGGGGATTGTAATTAATAAATTAGATCAAATTACAATCCATACGCAAACAGAGGGGATTGTAATTAATAAATTAGAGACTACATTCCATATGCAAACAGAGGGGATTGTAATTAATAAATTAGAGACTACAGTCCATACGCAAATAGAGGGCATTGTAATTAATAAATTAGAGACTACAGTCCATACGCATACAGAGGGGACTGTAATTAATAAATTAGAGAGACGACAGTCCATATGCAAACAGAGGGAATTGTAATTAATAAATTAGATAAAATTACAATCCATATACAAACAGAGGGAATTGTAATGAGTAAATGAGAGAAATTACAAACCATATGCAAACAGAGGAGATTGTAATTAATAAATTAGAGACTGCAGTCCAATCGCATACAGAGGGGACTGTAATTAATAAATTAGAGACTACAGTCCATATGCAAACAGAGGGGATGGTAATTAATAAATTAGAGACTACAGTCCATACGCAAACAGAGGGGACTGTAATTAATAAATTAGAGACTACAGTCCATACGCAAACAGAGGGGATTGTAATTAATAAATTTGAGACTACAATTCATATGCAAACAGGGTGGATTGTAATTAATAAATTACAGAGACTACAATCCATACGCAAACAGAGGGCATTGTAATTAATAAATGAGAGAAATTACAAACCATATGCAAACAGAGGGAATTGTAATTAATAAATTAGAGAGACTACAGTCCATACGCAAACAGAGGAGATTGTAATTAATAAATTAGATAAAATTACAATCCATACGCAAACAGAGGGGATTGTAATTAATAAATTAGAGACTACATTCCATATGCAAACAGAGGGGATTGTAATTAATAAATTAGAGACTACAGTCCATACGCAAATACAGGGCATTGTAATTAATAAATTAGAGACTACAGTCCATACGCATACAGAGGGGACTGTAATTAATAAATTAGAGAGACGACAGCCCATATGCAAACAGAGGGGATTGTAATTAATAAATGAGATAAAATTACATTCCATATACAAACAGAGGGAATTGTAATGAGTAAATGAGAGAAATTACAAACCATATGCAAACAGAGGAGATTGCAATTAATAAATTATAGACTACAGTCCATACGCAAACAGCGGGTATTGTAATTAATAAATTAGAGACTACAGTCCATACGCATACAGAGGGGACTGTAATTAATAAATTAGAGACTACAGTCCATATGCAAACAGAGGGGATTGTAATTAATAATTTAGAGACTACAGTCCCTACGCATAAAGAGGGGATTGTAATTAATATATGAGAGAAATTACAAACTTATGCAAACAGAGGGAATTGTAATTAATAAATTAGAGAGACTACAATCCATATGCAACCAGAGGAGATTGTAATTAATAAATTAGAGACAACAGTCCATACGCAAACAGAGGGGATTGTAATTAATAAATTATCGAATACAATCCATATGCAAACAGAGGGGATTGTAATTAATAAATTAGATCAAATTACAATCCATATGCAAACAGAGGGGATTGTAATTAATAATTTAGAGACTACAGCCCATACGCAAACAGAGGGGATTGTAATTAATAAATTAGATCAAATTACAATCCATATGCAAACAGCGGGGATTGTAATTAATAAATTAGTCACTACAATCCATACGCAAACAGAGGGGATGGTAATTAATAAATTAGATCAAATTACAATCCATATGCAAACAGAGGGGATTGTAATTAATAAATTAGAGACTACAGTCCATACGCAAACAGAGGGGATTGTAATTAATAAATGAGAGAATTTACAAACCATATGCAAACAGAGGGAATTGTAATTAATAAATTAGAGAGACTACACTCCATACGCAAACAGAGGGGATTGTAATTAATAAATTAGATAAAATTACAATCCATATACAAACAGAGGGGATTGTAATTAATAAATGAGAGAAATTACAATCCATATGCAAACAGAGGGGATTGAAATTAATAAATTAGAGACTACAGTCCATACGCAAACAGCGGGGATTGTAATTAATAAATTAGAGACTACTGTCCATACGCATACAGACGGGACTGTAATTAATAAACTAGAGACTACAGTCCATATGCAAACAGAGGGGATTGTAATTCATAAATTAGAGACGACAATATATATTCAAACAGAGGGGCTTGTAATTAATAAATTACCGAATACAATCCATATGCAAACAGAGGGGATTGTAATTAATAAATTAGAGACTACAATCCATACGCAAACAGAGGGGCTTGTAATTAATAAATTACCGAATACAATCCATATGCAAACAGAGGGGAATGTAATTAATAAATTAGATAAAATTACAATCCATATGCAAACAGCGGGGATTGTAATGAATAAATTTATAGACTACAGTCCATACGCAAACAGAGGGGACTGTAATTAATAAATTAGACACTACAGTCCATATGCAAACAGGGTGGAATGAAATTAATAAATTAAAGACTACAGTCCATACGCAAACAGAGGGGATTGTAATTAATAAATTAGAGACTACAGTCCATACGCAAACAGAGGGGATTATAATTAATAAACTGAGAAGATTGCAGTAAATACACCAGAGTGCACATCCTTCACAAACAGATGGGATTACAGTAAATAGTGTGCAATCAATTGCATAAAGAGATTACAATAATTGGACGAGAGGAGGAGCATTTCAAAAATCCGAGGATTGGCATTCATATATAGAGACTGAGCAGCTGGGAACAAGAAAGTGGAGATTGCAACAAATAAACTAGAGCAGATACAGTTTGTAAAAGGGGGAGATTGTAATAAATAAGCTGGAGGTGGAGCAGTTTGTAAAGGGGGGAGATTGTAATAAATAAACTAGAGGAGGAACAGTTTGTAAAAGGGGGAGATTGTAATAAATAAACTAGAGGAGGGACAGTTTGTAAAAGGGGGAGTTTGCAATAAATAAACTAGAGGAGGAACACTTTGTAAAAGGGGGAGATTGTAATAAATAAACTAGAGGAGGAACAGTTTGTAAAAGGGGGAGATTGTAATAAATAAACTAGAGGAGGGACAGTTTGTAAAAGGGGGAGTTTGTAATAACTAAACTAGAGGAGCAACAGTTGTAAAAGGGGGAGATTGTAATAAATAAACAAGAGGAGGAACAGTTTGTAAAAGGGGAGAATGTAATAAATAAACTGGAGGAGGAGCAGTTTGTAAAAGGGGAGAATGTAATAAATAAACTAGAGGAGGGACAGTTTGTAAAAGGGGGAGATTGTAATAAATCAACTGGAGGAGGAGCAGTTTGTAAAAGGGGAGAATGTAATAAATAAACTAGAGGAGGGACAGTTTGTAAAAGGGGGAGATTGTAATAAATAAACTAGAGGAGGGACAGTTTGTAAAAGGGGGAGATTGTAATAAATAAACTAGAGGAGGAAAAGTTGGTAAAAGGAGGGTATTGTAATAAATAAACTAGAGGAGGAGCAGTTTGTAAAAGGGGAGATTGTAATGAATAAACTAGAGGAGGAACAGTTTGTAAATGGGGGTGATTGTAATAAATAAACTAGAGGAGGAACAGTTTGTAAAAGGGGGAGTTTGTAATAAATAAACTAGAGGAGGAATAGTTTGTAAAAGGGGGGCATTTTAATAAATAAACTAGAGGAGGAACAGTTTGCAAAAGGCGGAGTCTGTAATAAATAAACCAGAGGAGGACCAGATTGTAAAAGGGGGAGATTGTAATAAATAAACTAGAGGAGGGACTGTTTGTAAAAGGAGGGAGATTGTAATAAACTAGAGGAGGAACAGTTTGTAAAAGGGGGAGATTGTAATAAATAAACTAGAGGAGGGACTGTTTGTAAAAGGAGGGAGATTGTAATAAACTAGAGGAGGAATAGTTTGTAAAAGGGGGAGACTGTAATAAATAAACTAGAGGAGGGACAGTTTGTAAAAGTGGGAGATTGTAATAAATAAACTAGAGGAGGGACAGTTTGTAAAAGGGGGAGACTGTGATCAATAAACTAGAGGAGGGACAGTTGGTAAAAGAGGGAGATTGTAATAAATAAACTAGAGGAGGAACAGTTTGTAAAAGGAGGGGATTGTAATAAATAAACTAGAGCAGGAGCAGTTTGTTAAAGGGGGAGATTGTAATAAATAAACTAGAGGAGGAAAAGTTTGTAAAAGGAGGGGATTGTAATAAATAAACTAGAGGAGGAACAGTTTGTGAAAGGGGGAGATTACAATAAATAAACTCGAGGAGGAACAGTTTGTAAAAGGGGGAGATTGTAATAAATAAACTAGAGGAGCAACAGTTTGTAAAAGGAGGGTATTGTAATAAATAAACTAGAGGAGGAGCAGTTTGTAAAAGGGGGAGACTGTAATAAATAAACTCGAGGAGGAACAGTTTGTAAAAGGGGGAGATTGTAATAAATAAACTAGAGGAGGAGCAGTTTGTAAAAGGGGAGAATGTAATAAATAAACTAGAGGAGGGACAGTTTGTAAAAGGGGGGGATTGTAATAAATAAACTATAGGAGGGACAGTTTGTAAAAGGGGGAGATTGTAATAAATAAACTAGAGGAGGAAAAGTTGGTAAAAGGAGGGTATTGTAATAAATAAACTAGAGGAGGAGCAGTTTGTAAAAGGGGGAGATTGTAATAAATAAACTAGAGGAGGAGCAGTTTGTAAAAGAGGGAGATTGTAATAAATAAACTCGAGGAGGAACAGTTTGTAAAAGGAGGGTATTGTAATAAATAAACTAGAGGAGGAGCAGTTTGTAAAAGGGGGAGATTGTAATGAATAAACTAGAGGAGGAACAGTTTGTAAATGGGGGTGATTGTAATAAATAAACTAGAGGAGGAACAGTTTGTAAAAGGGGGAGTTTGTAATAAATAAACTAGAGGAGGAATAGTTTGTAAAAGGGGGGCATTTTAATAAATAAACTAGAGGAGGAACAGTTTGCAAAAGGCGGAGTCTGTAATAAATAAACTAGAGGAGGACCAGATTGTAAAAGGGGGAGATTGTAATAAATAAACTAGAGGAGGGACTGTTTGTAAAAGGAGGGAGATTGTAATAAACTAGAGGAGGAACAGTTTGTAAAAGGGGGAGATTGTAATAAATAAACTAGAGGAGGGACTGTTTGTAAAAGGAGGGAGATTGTAATAAACTAGAGGAGGAATAGTTTGTAAAAGGGGGAGACTGTAATAAATAAACTAGAGGAGGGACAGTTTGTAAAAGTGGGAGATTGTAATAAATAAACTAGAGGAGGGACAGTTTGTAAAAGGGGGAGACTGTGATCAATAAACTAGAGGAGGGACAGTTGGTAAAAGAGGGAGTTTGTAATAAATAAACTAGAGGAGGAACAGTTTGTAAAAGGAGGGGATTGTAATAAATAAACTAGAGCAGGAGCAGTTTGTTAAAGGGGGAGATTGTAATAAATAAACTAGAGGAGGAAAAGTTTGTAAAAGGAGGGGATTGTAATAAATAAACTAGAGGAGGAACAGTTTGTGAAAGGGGGAGATTACAATAAATAAACTCGAGGAGGAACAGTTTGTAAAAGGGGGAGATTGTAATAAATAAACTAGAGGAGCAACAGTTTGTAAAAGGAGGGTATTGTAATAAATAAACTAGAGGAGGAGCAGTTTGTAAAAGGGGGAGACTGTAATAAATAAACTCGAGGAGGAACAGTTTGTAAAAGGGGGAGATTGTAATAAATAAACTAGAGGAGGAGCAGTTTGTAAAAGGGGAGAATGTAATAAATAAACTAGAGGAGGGACAGTTTGTAAAAGGGGGGGATTGTAATAAATAAACTATAGGAGGGACAGTTTGTAAAAGGGGGAGATTGTAATAAATAAACTAGAGGAGGAAAAGTTGGTAAAAGGAGGGTATTGTAATAAATAAACTAGAGGAGGAGCAGTTTGTAAAAGGGGGGATTGCAATAAATAAACTAGAGGAGGAACACTTTGTAAAAGGGGGAGATTGTAATAAATAAACTAGAGGAGGAAAAGTTTGTAAAAGGAGGGGATTGTAATAAATAAACTAGAGGAGGAACAGTTTGTGAAAGGGGGAGATTACAATAAATAAACTCGAGGAGGAACAGTTTGTAAAAGGGGGAGATTGTAATAAATAAACTAGAGGAGCAACAGTTTGTAAAAGGAGGGTATTGTAATAAATAAACTAGAGGAGGAGCAGTTTGTAAAAGGGGGAGACTGTAATAAATAAACTCGAGGAGGAACAGTTTGTAAAAGGGGGAGATTGTAATAAATAAACTAGAGGAGGAGCAGTTTGTAAAAGGGGAGAATGTAATAAATAAACTAGAGGAGGGACAGTTTGTAAAAGGGGGGGATTGTAATAAATAAACTATAGGAGGGACAGTTTGTAAAAGGGGGAGATTGTAATAAATAAACTAGAGGAGGAAAAGTTGGTAAAAGGAGGGTATTGTAATAAATAAACTAGAGGAGGAGCAGTTTGTAAAAGGGGGAGATTGTAATAAATAAACTAGAGGAGGAGCAGTTTGTAAAAGAGGGAGATTGTAATAAATAAACTCGAGGAGGAACAGTTTGTAAAAGGGGGAGATTGTAATAAATAAACTCGAGGAGGAACAGTTTGTAAATGGGGATGATTGTAAGAAATAAACTAGAGGAGGAACAGTTTGTAAAAGGGGGAGACTGTAATAAATAAACTAGAGGAGGAGCAGTTTGTAAAAGAGGGAGATTGTAATAAATAAACTCGAGGAGGAACAGTTTGTAAAAGGGGGAGATTGTAATAAATAAACTCGAGGAGGAACAGTTTGTAAATGGGGGTGATTGTAAGAAATAAACTAGAGGAGGAACAGTTTGTAAAAGGGGGAGACTGTAATAAATAAACTAGAGGAGGGACAGTTTGTAAAAGTGGGAGATTGTAATAAATAAACTAGAGGAGGGACAGTTTGTAAAAGGGGGAGACTGTGATCAATAAACTAGAGGAGGGACAGTTGGTAAAAGAGGGAGATTGTAATAAATAACCTAGAGGAGGAACAGTTTGTAAAAGGAGGGGATTGTAATAAATAAACTAGAGCAGGAGCAGTTTGTTAAAGGGGGAGATTGTAATAAATAAACTAGAGGAGGAACACTTTGTAAAAGGGGGAGATTGTAATAAATAAACTAGAGGAGGAACAGTTTGTAAAAGGGGGAGATTGTAATAAATAAACTAGAGGAGGGACAGTTTGTAAAAGGGGGAGTTTGTAATAAATAAACTAGAGGAGCAACAGTTGTAAAAGGGGGAGATTGTAATAAATAAACTAGAGGAGGAACAGTTTGTAAAAGGGGAGAATGTAATAAATAAACTGGAGGAGGAGCAGTTTGTAAAAGGGGAGAATGTAATAAATAAACTAGAGGAGGGACAGTTTGTAAAAGGGGGAGATTATAATAAATCAACTGGAGGAGGAGCAGTTTGTAAAAGGGGGAGAATGTAATAAATAAACTAGAGGAGGGACAGTTTGTAAAAGGGGGAGATTGTAATAAATAAACTAGAGGAGGGACAGTTTGTAAAAGGGGGAGATTGTAATAAATAAACTAGAGGAGGAAAAGTTGGTAAAAGGAGGGTATTGTAATAAATAAACTAGAGGAGGAGCAGTTTGTAAAAGGGGGAGATTGTAATGAATAAACTAGAGGAGGAACAGTTTGTAAATGGGGGTGATTGTAATAAATAAACTAGAGGAGGAACAGTTTGTAAAAGGGGGAGTTTGTAATAAATAAACTAGAGGAGGAATAGTTTGTAAAAGGGGGGCATTTTAATAAATAAACTAGAGGAGGAACAGTTTGCAAAAGGCGGAGTCTGTAATAAATAAACCAGAGGAGGACCAGATTGTAAAAGGGGGAGATTGTAATAAATAAACTAGAGGAGGGACTGTTTGTAAAAGGAGGGAGATTGTAATAAACTAGAGGAGGAACAGTTTGTAAAAGGGGGAGATTGTAATAAATAAACTAGAGGAGGGACTGTTTGTAAAAGGAGGGAGATTGTAATAAACTAGAGGAGGAATAGTTTGTAAAAGGGGGAGACTGTAATAAATAAACTAGAGGAGGGACAGTTTGTAAAAGTGGGAGATTGTAATAAATAAACTAGAGGAGGGACAGTTTGTAAAAGGGGGAGACTGTGATCAATAAACTAGAGGAGGGACAGTTGGTAAAAGAGGGAGATTGTAATAAATAAACTAGAGGAGGAACAGTTTGTAAAAGGAGGGGATTGTAATAAATAAACTAGAGCAGGAGCAGTTTGTTAAAGGGGGAGATTGTAATAAATAAACTAGAGGAGGAAAAGTTTGTAAAAGGAGGGGATTGTAATAAATAAACTAGAGGAGGAACAGTTTGTAAAAGGGGGAGATTACAATAAATAAACTCGAGGAGGAACAGTTTGTAAAAGGGGGAGATTGTGATAAATAAACTAGAGGAGCAACAGTTTGTAAAAGGGGGAGACTGTAAGAAATAAACTAGAGGAGGACCAGTTTGTAAAAGGGGGAGATTGTAATAAATAAACTAGAGGAGGAGCAGTTTGTAAAAGGGGGAGACTGTAATAAATAAACTCGAGGAGGAACAGTTTGTAAAAGGGGGAGATTGTAATAAATAAACTAGAGGAGGAGCAGTTTGTAAAAGGGGAGAATGTAATAAATAAACTAGAGGAGGGACAGTTTGTAAAAGGGGGGGATTGTAATAAATAAACTATAGGAGGGACAGTTTGTAAAAGGGGGAGATTGTAATAAATAAACTAGAGGAGGAAAAGTTGGTAAAAGGAGGGTATTGTAATAAATAAACTAGAGGAGGAGCAGTTTGTAAAAGGGGGAGATTGTAATAAATAAACTAGAGGAGGAGCAGTTTGTAAAAGGGGGAGATTGTAATAAATAAACTCGAGGAGGAACAGTTTGTAAAAGGGGGAGATTGTAATAAATAAACTCGAGGAGGAACAGTTTGTAAATGGGGATGATTGTAAGAAATAAACTAGAGGAGGAACAGTTTGTAAAAGGGGGAGACTGTAATAAATAAACTAGAGGAGGAGCAGTTTGTAAAAGAGGGAGATTGTAATAAATAAACTCGAGGAGGAACAGTTTGTAAAAGGGGGAGATTGTAATAAATAAACTCGAGGAGGAACAGTTTGTAAATGGGGGTGATTGTAAGAAATAAACTAGAGGAGGAGCAGTTTGTAAAAGGGGGAGATTGTAATGAATAAACTAGAGGAGGAACAGTTTGTAAATGGGGGAGATTGTAATAAATAAACTAGAGGAGGAACAATTTGTAAAAGGGGGAGTTTGTAATAAATAAACTAGAGGAGGAATAGTTTGTAAAAGGGGGGCATTTTAATAAATAAACTAGAGGAGGAACAGTTTGCAAAAGGCGGAGTCTGTAATAAATAAACTAGAGGAGGACCAGATTGTAAAAGGGGGAGATTGTAATAAATAAACTAGAGGAGGGACTGTTTGTAAAAGGAGGGAGATTGTAATAAACTAGAGGAGGAACAGTTTGTAAAAGGGGGAGATTGTAATAAATAAACTAGAGGAGGGACTGTTTGTAAAAGGAGGGAGATTGTAATAAACTAGAGGAGGAATAGTTTGTAAAAGGGGGAGACTGTAATAAATAAACTAGAGGAGGGACAGTTTGTAAAAGTGGGAGATTGTAATAAATAAACTAGAGGAGGGACAGTTTGTAAAAGGGGGAGACTGTGATCAATAAACTAGAGGAGGGACAGTTGGTAAAAGAGGGAGATTGTAATAAATAAACTAGAGGAGGAACAGTTTGTAAAAGGAGGGGATTGTAATAAATAAACTAGAGCAGGAGCAGTTTGTTAAAGGGGGAGATTGTAATAAATAAACTAGAGGAGGAAAAGTTTGTAAAAGGAGGGGATTGTAATAAATAAACTAGAGGAGGAACAGTTTGTAAAAGGGGGAGATTGTAATAAATAAACTCGAGGAGGAACAGTTTGTAAAAGGGGGAGATTGTAATAAATAAACTAGAGGAGCAACAGTTTGTAAAAGGGGGAGACTGTAAGAAATAAACTAGAGGAGGACCAGTTTGTAAAAGGGGGAGATTGTAATAAATAAACTAGAGGAGGAGCAGTTTGTAAAAGGGGGAGACTGTAATAAATAAACTCGAGGAGGAACAGTTTGTAAAAGGGGGAGATTGTAATAAATAAACTAGAGGAGGAGCAGTTTGTAAAAGGGGAGAATGTAATAAATAAACTAGAGGAGGGACAGTTTGTAAAAGGGGGGGATTGTAATAAATAAACTATAGGAGGGACAGTTTGTAAAAGGGGGAGATTGTAATAAATAAACTAGAGGAGGAAAAGTTGGTAAAAGGAGGGTATTGTAATAAATAAACTAGAGGAGGAGCAGTTTGTAAAAGGGGGAGATTGTAATAAATAAACTAGAGGAGGAGCAGTTTGTAAAAGAGGGAGATTGTAATAAATAAACTCGAGGAGGAACAGTTTGTAAAAGGGGGAGATTGTAATAAATAAACTCGAGGAGGAACAGTTTGTAAATGGGGAGATTGTAAGAAATAAACTAGAGGAGGAACAGTTTGTAAAAGGGGGAGACTGTAATAAATAAACTAGAGGAGGGACAGTTTGTAAAAGTGGGAGATTGTAATAAATAAACTAGAGGAGGGACAGTTTGTAAAAGGGGGAGACTGTGATCAATAAACTAGAGGAGGGACAGTTGGTAAAAGAGGGAGATTGTAATAAATAACCTAGAGGAGGAACAGTTTGTAAAAGGAGGGGATTGTAATAAATAAACTAGAGCAGGAGCAGTTTGTTAAAGGGGGAGATTGTAATAAATAAACTAGAGGAGGAACACTTTGTAAAAGGGGGAGATTGTAATAAATAAACTAGAGGAGGAACAGTTTGTAAAAGGGGGAGATTGTAATAAATAAACTAGAGGAGGGACAGTTTGTAAAAGGGGGAGTTTGTAATAACTAAACTAGAGGAGCAACAGTTGTAAAAGGGGGAGATTGTAATAAATAAACTAGAGGAGGAACAGTTTGTAAAAGGGGAGAATGTAATAAATAAACTGGAGGAGGAGCAGTTTGTAAAAGGGGAGAATGTAATAAATAAACTAGAGGAGGGACAGTTTGTAAAAGGGGGAGATTATAATAAATAAACTAGAGGAGGAGCAGTTTGTAAAAGGGGAGAATGTAATAAATAAACTAGAGGAGGGACAGTTTGTAAAAGGGGGAGATTGTAATAAATAAACTAGAGGAGGGACAGTTTGTAAAAGGGGGAGATTGTAATAAATAAACTAGAGGAGGAAAAGTTGGTAAAAGGAGGGTATTGTAATAAATAAACTAGAGGAGGAGCAGTTTGTAAAAGGGGGAGATTGTAATGAATAAACTAGAGGAGGAACAGTTTGTAAATGGGGGAGATTGTAATAAATAAACTAGAGGAGGAACAGTTTGTAAAAGGGGGAGTTTGTAATAAATAAACTAGAGGAGGAATAGTTTGTAAAAGGGGGGCATTTTAATAAATAAACTCGAGGAGGAACAGTTTGCAAAAGGCGGAGTCTGTAATAAATAAACCAGAGGAGGACCAGATTGTAAAAGGGGGAGATTGTAATAAATAAACTAGAGGAGGGACTGTTTGTAAAAGGAGGGAGATTGTAATAAACTAGAGGAGGAACAGTTTGTAAAAGGGGGAGATTGTAATAAATAAACTAGAGGAGGGACTGTTTGTAAAAGGAGGGAGATTGTAATAAACTAGAGGAGGAATAGTTTGTAAAAGGGGGAGACTGTAATAAATAAACTAGAGGAGGGACAGTTTGTAAAAGTGGGAGATTGTAATAAATAAACTAGAGGAGGGACAGTTTGTAAAAGGGGGAGACTGTGATCAATAAACTAGAGGAGGGACAGTTGGTAAAAGAGGGAGATTGTAATAAATAAACTAGAGGAGGAACAGTTTGTAAAAGGAGGGGATTGTAATAAATAAACTAGAGCAGGAGCAGTTTGTTAAAGGGGGAGATTGTAATAAATAAACTAGAGGAGGAAAAGTTTGTAAAAGGAGGGGATTGTAATAAATAAACTAGAGGAGGAACAGTTTGTAAAAGGGGGAGATTACAATAAATAAACTCGAGGAGGAACAGTTTGTAAAAGGGGGAGATTGTAATAAATAAACTAGAGGAGCAAAAGTTTGTAAAAGGGGGAGACTGTAAGAAATAAACTAGAGGAGGGACAGTTTGTAAAAGGGGGAGATTGTAATAAATAAACTAGAGGAGGAGCAGTTTGTAAAAGGGGGAGACTGTAATAAATAAACTCGAGGAGGAACAGTTTGTAAAAGGGGGAGATTGTAATAAATAAACTAGAGGAGGAGCAGTTTGTAAAAGGGGAGAATGTAATAAATAAACTAGAGGAGGGACAGTTTGTAAAAGGGGGGGATTGTAATAAATAAACTATAGGAGGGACAGTTTGTAAAAGGGGGAGATTGTAATAAATAAACTAGAGGAGGAACAGTTTGTAAAAGGGGGAGATTGTAATAAATAAACTAGAGGAGGAGCAGTTTGTAAAAGAGGGAGATTGTAATAAATAAACTCGAGGAGGAACAGTTTGTAAAAGGGGGAGATTGTAATAAATAAACTCGAGGAGGAACAGTTTGTAAATGGGGGTGATTGTAAGAAATAAACTAGAGGAGGAACAGTTTGTAAAAGGGGGAGATTGTAATAAATAAACTCGAGGAGGAACAGTTTGTAAAAGGGGGAGATTGTAATAAATAAACTAGAGGAGGAATAGTTTGTAAAAGGGGGGCATTATAATAAATAAACTAGAGGAGGAACAGTTTGCAAAAGGCGGAGTCTGCAATAAATAAACTAGAGGAGGACCAGTTTGTAAAAGGGGGAGATTGTAATAAATAAACTAGAGGAGGAACAGTTTGTAAAAGGGGGAGTTTGTAATAAATAAACTAGAGGAGGAATAGTTTGTAAAAGGGGGGCATTTTAATAAATAAACTAGAGGAGGAACAGTTTGCAAAAGGCGGAGTCTGTAATAAATAAACTAGAGGAGGAGCAGTTTGTAAAAGGGGGAGACTGTAATAAATAAACTAGAAGAGGGACTGTTTGTAAAAGGAGGGAGATTGTAATAAACTAGAGGAGGAACAGTTTGTAAAAGGGGGAGATTGTAATAAATAAACTAGAGGAGGGACTGTTTGTAAAAGGAGGGAGATTGTAATAAACTAGAGGAGGAGTAGTTGGTAAAAGGGGGAGACTGTAATAAATAAACTAGAGGAGGGACAGTTTGTAAAAGGGGGAGATTATAATAAATAAAATCGAGGAGGAACAGTTTGTAAAAGGGGGAGATTGTAATAAATAAACTAGAGGAGCAACAGTTTGTAAAAGGGGGAGACTGTAAGAAATAAACTAGAGGAGGAACAGTTTGTAAAAGGGGGAGATTGTATTAAATAAACTAGAGGAGGAGCAGTTTGTAAAAGGGGGAGACTGTAATAAATAAACTAGAGGAGGAACAGTTTGTAAAAGGAGGAGATTGTAATAAATAAACTATAGGAGGGACAGTTTGTAAAAGGGGGAGATTGTAATAAATAAACTAGAGGAGGAAAAGTTGGTAAAAGGAGGGTATTGTAATAAATAAACTATAGGAGGAGCAGTTTGTAAAAGGGGGAGACTGTAATAAATAAACTCGAGGAGGAACAGTTTGTAAAAGGGGGAGATTGTAATAAATAAACTAGAGGAGCAACAGTTTGTAAAAGGGGGAGACTGTAAGAAATAAACTAGAGGAGGGACAGTTTGTAAAAGGGGGAGATTGTAATAAATAAACTAGAGGAGGAGCAGTTTGTAAAAGGGGGAGATTGTAATAAATAAACTAGAGGGGGAACAGTTTGTAAAAGGGGGAGTTTGTCATAAATAAACTAGAGGAGGAGTAGTTTGTAAAAGGGGGGCATTGTAATAAATAAACTAGAGGAGGAACAGTTTGCAAAAGTCGGAGTCTGTAACAAATAAACCAGAGGAGGACCAGTTTGTAAAAGGGGGAGATTGTAATAAATAAACTAGAGGAGGGACTGTTTGTAAAAGGAGGGAGATTGTAATAAACTAGAGGAGAAACAGTTTGTAAAAGGGGGAGATTGTAATAAATAAACTAGAGGAGGAGCAGTTTGTAAAAGGGGAGAATGTAATAAATAAACTAGAGGAGGGACAGTTTGTAAAAGGGGGGGATTGTAATAAATAAACTATAGGAGGGACAGTTTGTAAAAGGGGGAGATTGTAATAAATAAACTAGAGGAGGAAAAGTTGGTAAAAGGAGGGTATTGTAATAAATAAACTAGAGGAGGAGCAGTTTGTAAAAGGGGGAGATTGTAATAAATAAACTAGAGGAGGAGCAGTTTGTAAAAGAGGGAGATTGTAATAAATAAACTCGAGGAGGAACAGTTTGTAAAAGGGGGAGATTGTAATAAATAAACTCGAGGAGGAACAGTTTGTAAATGGGGGTGATTGTAAGAAATAAACTAGAGGAGGAACAGTTTGTAAAAGGGGGAGACTGTAATAAATAAACTAGAGGAGGGACAGTTTGTAAAAGTGGGAGATTGTAATAAATAAACTAGAGGAGGGACAGTTTGTAAAAGGGGGAGACTGTGATCAATAAACTAGAGGAGGGACAGTTGGTAAAAGAGGGAGATTGTAATAAATAAACTAGAGGAGGAACAGTTTGTAAAAGGAGGGGATTGTAATAAATAAACTAGAGCAGGAGCAGTTTGTTAAAGGGGGAGATTGTAATAAATAAACTAGAGGAGGAACACTTTGTAAAAGGGGGAGATTGTAATAAATAAACTAGAGGAGGAACAGTTTGTAAAAGGGGGGGATTGTAATAAATAAACTAGAGGAGGGACAGTTTGTAAAAGGGGGAGTTTGTAATAACTAAACTAGAGGAGCAACAGTTTGTAAAAGGGGGAGATTGTAATAAATAAACTAGAGGAGGAACAGTTTGTAAAAGGGGAGAATGTAATAAATAAACTAGAGGAGGAGCAGTTTGTAAAAGGGGAGAATGTAATAAATAAACTAGAGGAGGGACAGTTTGTAAAAGGGGGAGATTGTAATAAATAAACTGGAGGAGGAGCAGTTTGTAAAAGGGGAGAATGTAATAAATAAACTAGAGGAGGGACAGTTTGTAAAAGGGGGAGATTGTAATAAATAAACTAGAGGAGGGACAGTTTGTAAAAGGGGGAGATTGTAATAAATAAACTAGAGGAGGAAAAGTTGGTAAAAGGAGGGTATTGTAATAAATAAACTAGAGGAGGAGCAGTTTGTAAAAGGGGGAGATTGTAATGAATAAACTAGAGGAGGAACAGTTTGTAAATGGGGGAGATTGTAATAAATAAACTAGAGGAGGAACAGTTTGTAAAAGGGGGAGTTTGTAATAAATAAACTAGAGGAGGAATAGTTTGTAAAAGGGGGGCATTTTAATAAATAAACTCGAGGAGGAACAGTTTGCAAAAGGCGGAGTCTGTAATAAATAAACTAGAGGAGGACCAGATTGTAAAAGGGGGAGATTGTAATAAATAAACTAGAGGAGGGACTGTTTGTAAAAGGAGGGAGATTGTAATAAACTAGAGGAGGAACAGTTTGTAAAAGGGGGAGATTGTAATAAATAAACTAGAGGAGGGACTGTTTGTAAAAGGAGGGAGATTGTAATAAACTAGAGGAGGAATAGTTTGTAAAAGGGGGAGACTGTAATAAATAAACTAGAGGAGGGACAGTTTGTAAAAGTGGGAGATTGTAATAAATAAACTAGAGGAGGGACAGTTTGTAAAAGGGGGAGACTGTGATCAATAAACTAGAGGAGGGACAGTTGGTAAAAGAGGGAGATTGTAATAAATAAACTAGAGGAGGAACAGTTTGTAAAAGGAGGGGATTGTAATAAATAAACTAGAGCAGGAGCAGTTTGTTAAAGGGGGAGATTGTAATAAATAAACTGGAGGAGGAAAAGTTTGTAAAAGGAGGGGATTGTAATAAATAAACTAGAGGAGGAACAGTTTGTAAAAGGGGGAGATTACAATAAATAAACTCGAGGAGGAACAGTTTGTAAAAGGGGGAGATTGTAATAAATAAACTAGAGGAGCAAAAGTTTGTAAAAGGGGGAGACTGTAAGAAATAAACTAGAGGAGGGACAGTTTGTAAAAGGGGGAGATTGTAATAAATAAACTAGAGGAGGAGCAGTTTGTAAAAGGGGGAGACTGTAATAAATAAACTCGAGGAGGAACAGTTTGTAAAAGGGGGAGATTGTAATAAATAAACTAGAGGAGGAGCAGTTTGTAAAAGGGGAGAATGTAATAAATAAACTAGAGGAGGGACAGTTTGTAAAAGGGGGGGATTGTAATAAATAAACTATAGGAGGGACAGTTTGTAAAAGGGGGAGATTGTAATAAATAAACTAGAGGAGGAAAAGTTGGTAAAAGGAGGGTATTGTAATAAATAAACTAGAGGAGGAGCAGTTTGTAAAAGGGGGAGATTGTAATAAATAAACTAGAGGAGGAGCAGTTTGTAAAAGGGGGAGATTGTAATAAATAAACTCGAGGAGGAACAGTTTGTAAAAGGGGGAGATTGTAATAAATAAACTCGAGGAGGAACAGTTTGTAAATGGGGGTGATTGTAAGAAATAAACTAGAGGAGGAACAGTTTGTAAAAGGGGGAGATTGTAATAAATAAACTCGAGGAGGAACAGTTTGTAAAAGGGGGAGATTGTAATAAATAAACTAGAGGAGGAATAGTTTGTAAAAGGGGGGCATTATAATAAATAAACTAGAGGAGGAACAGTTTGCAAAAGGCGGAGTCTGCAATAAATAAACTAGAGGAGGACAGTTTGTAAAAGGGGGAGATTGTAATAAATAAACTAGAGGAGGAACAGTTTGTAAAAGGGGGAGTTTGTAATAAATAAACTAGAGGAGGAATAGTTTGTAAAAGGGGGGCATTTTAATAAATAAACTAGAGGAGGAACAGTTTGCAAAAGGCGGAGTCTGTAATAAATAAACTAGAGGAGGAGCAGTTTGTAAAAGGGGGAGACTGTAATAAATAAACTAGAAGAGGGACTGTTTGTAAAAGGAGGGAGATTGTAATAAACTAGAGGAGGAACAGTTTGTAAAAGGGGGAGATTGTAATAAATAAACTAGAGGAGGGACTGTTTGTAAAAGGAGGGAGATTGTAATAAACTAGAGGAGGAGTAGTTGGTAAAAGGGGGAGATTGTAATAAATAAACTAGAGGAGGGACAGTTTGTAAAAGGGGGAGATTATAATAAATAAAATCGAGGAGGAACAGTTTGTAAAAGGGGGAGATTGTAATAAATAAACTAGAGGAGCAACAGTTTGTAAAAGGGGGAGACTGTAAGAAATAAACTAGAGGAGGAACAGTTTATAAAAGGGGGAGATTGTAATAAATAAACTAGAGGAGGAGCAGTTTGTAAAAGGGGGAGACTGTAATAAATAAACTAGAGGAGGAACAGTTTGTAAAAGGAGGAGATTGTAATAAATAAACTATAGGAGGGACAGTTTGTAAAAGGGGGAGATTGTAATAAATAAACTAGAGGAGGAAAAGTTGGTAAAAGGAGGGTATTGTAATAAATAAACTAGAGGAGGAGCAGTTTGTAAAAGGGGGAGACTGTAATAAATAAACTCGAGGAGGAACAGTTTGTAAAAGGGGGAGATTGTAATAAATAAACTAGAGGAGCAACAGTTTGTAAAAGGGGGAGACTGTAAGAAATAAACTAGAGGAGGGACAGTTTGTAAAAGGGGGAGATTGTAATAAATAAACTAGAGGAGGAGCAGTTTGTAAAAGGGGGAGATTGTAATAAATAAACTAGAGGGGGAACAGTTTGTAAAAGGGGGAGTTTGTAATAAATAAACTAGAGGAGGAATAGTTTGTAAAAGGGGAGACTGTAATAAATGAACTAGAGGAGGAACAGTTTGCAAAAGTCGGAGTCTGTAACAAATAAACCAGAGGAGGACCAGTTTGTAAAAGGGGGAGATTGTAATAAATAAACTAGAGGAGGGACTGTTTGTAAAAGGAGGGAGATTGTAATAAACTAGAGGAGAAACAGTTTGTAAAAGGGGGAGATTGTAATAAATAAACTAGAGAAGGAACAGTTTGAAAAAGGGGGAGTTTGTAATAAATAAACTAGAGGAGGAATAGTTTGTAAAAGGGGGGCATTGTAATAATTAAACTAGAGGAGGAACAGTTTGCAAAAGGCGGAGTCTGTAATAAATAAACTAGAGAAGGACCAGTTTGTAAAAGGAGGGAGATTGTAATAAACTAGAGGAGGAACAGTTTGTAAAAGGGGGAGATTGCAATAAATAAACTAGAGGAGGGACTGTTTGTAAAAGGAGGGAGATTGTAATAAACTAGAGGAGGAACAGTTTGTAAAAGGGGGAGATTGGAATAAATAAACTAGAGGAGGGACAGTTTGTAAAAGGGGAGAGTGTAATAAATAAACTAGAGGAGGGACAGTTTGTAAAAGGGGGAGATTGTGATAAATAAACTAGAGGAGGAACAGTTTGTAAAAGGGGAGAGTGTAATAAATAAACTAGAGGAGGAACAGTTTGAAAAAGGGGCAGATTGTAATAAATAAACTAGAGGAGGACCGGTTTGTAAAAGGGGGAGATTGTAATAAATAAACTAGTGGAGGAACAGTGTCTGAAAGGGGGAGATTGTAATAAATAAACTAGAGGAGAAACAGTTTGTAAAAGGGGGAGATTGTAATAAATAAACTAGAGGAGCAACAGTTTGTAAAAGGGGAGACTAATAAATAAACTAGAGGAGGAACAGTTTGCAAAAGGCGGAGTTTGTAATAAATAAACTAGAGGAGGGACAGTTTGTAAAAGGGGGAGATTGTAATAAATAAACTAGAGGAGGAGCAGTTTGCAAAAGGCGGAGTTTGTAATAAATAAACTAGAGGAGGACAGTTTGTAAAAGGGGGAGATTGTAATAAATAAACTAGAGGAGGAGCAGTTTGTAAAAGTGGGAGATTGTAATAAATAAACTAGAGGAGGAACAGTTTGCAAAAGGCGGAGTTTGTAATAAATAAACTAGAGGAGGAACACTTTGTAAAAGGGGGAGATTGTAATAAATAAACTAGAGGAGGAACAGTTTGTAAAAGGGGGAGATTGTAATAAATAAACTAGAGGAGGACAGTTTGTAAAAGGGGGAGTTTGTAATAAATAAACTAGAGGAGCAACAGTTTGTAAAAGGGGGAGATTGTAATAAATAAACTAGAGGAGCAACAGTTTGTAAAAGGGGAGACTAAGAAATAAACTAGAGGAGGAACAGTTTGCAAAAGGCGGAGATTGTAATAAATAAACTAGAGGAGGGACAGTTTGTAAAAGGGGGAGATTGTAATAAATAAACTAGAGGAGGAGCAGTTTGCAAAAGGCGGAGTTTGTAATAAATAAACTAGAGGAGGGACAGTTTGTAAAAGGGGGAGATTGTAATAAATAAACTAGAGGAGGAGCAGTTTGTAAAAGTGGGAGATTGTAATAAATAAACTAGAGGAGGAACAGTTTGCAAAAGGCGGAGATTGTAATAAATAAACTAGAGGAGGAACACTTTGTAAAAGGGGGAGATTGTAATAAATAAACTAGAGGAGGAACAGTTTGTAAAAGGGGGAGATTGTAATAAATAAACTAGAGGAGGGACAGTTTGTAAAAGGGGGAGTTTGTAATAAATAAACTAGAGGAGCAACAGTTGTAAAAGGGGGAGATTGTAATAAATAAACTAGAGGAGGAACAGTTTGTAAAAGGGGAGAATGTAATAAATAAACTAGAGGAGGAGCAGTTTGTAAAAGGGGAGAATGTAATAAATAAACTAGAGGAGGGACAGTTTGTAAAAGGGGGAGATTGTAATAAATAAACTGGAGGAGGAGCAGTTTGTAAAAGGGGGAGAATGTAATAAATAAACTAGAGGAGGGACAGTTTGTAAAAGGGGGAGATTGTAATAAATAAACTAGAGGAGGGACAGTTTGTAAAAGGGGGAGATTGTAATAAATAAACTAGAGGAGGAAAAGTTGGTAAAAGGAGGGTATTGTAATAAATAAACTAGAGGAGGAGCAGTTTGTAAAAGGGGGAGATTGTAATGAATAAACTAGAGGAGGAACAGTTTGTAAATGGGGGTGATTGTAATAAATAAACTAGAGGAGGAACAGTTTGTAAAAGGGGGAGTTTGTAATAAATAAACTAGAGGAGGAATAGTTTGTAAAAGGGGGGCATTGTAATAAATAAACTCGAGGAGGAACAGTTTGCAAAAGGCGGAGTCTGTAATAAATAAACCAGAGGAGGACCAGATTGTAAAAGGGGGAGATTGTAATAAATAAACTAGAGGAGGGACTGTTTGTAAAAGGAGGGAGATTGTAATAAACTAGAGGAGGAACAGTTTGTAAAAGGGGGAGATTGTAATAAATAAACTAGAGGAGGGACTGTTTGTAAAAGGAGGGAGATTGTAATAAACTAGAGGAGGAATAGTTTGTAAAAGGGGGAGACTGTAATAAATAAACTAGAGGAGGGACAGTTTGTAAAAGTGGGAGATTGTAATAAATAAACTAGAGGAGGGACAGTTTGTAAAAGGGGGAGACTGTGATCAATAAACTAGAGGAGGGACAGTTGGTAAAAGAGGGAGATTGTAATAAATAAACTAGAGGAGGAACAGTTTGTAAAAGGAGGGGATTGTAATAAATAAACTAGAGCAGGAGCAGTTTGTTAAAGGGGGAGATTGTAATAAATAAACTGGAGGAGGAAAAGTTTGTAAAAGGAGGGGATTGTAATAAATAAACTAGAGGAGGAACAGTTTGTAAAAGGGGGAGATTACAATAAATAAACTCGAGGAGGAACAGTTTGTAAAAGGGGGAGATTGTAATAAATAAACTAGAGGAGCAACAGTTTGTAAAAGGGGGAGACTGTAAGAAATAAACTAGAGGAGGGACAGTTTGTAAAAGGGGGAGATTGTAATAAATAAACTAGAGGAGGAGCAGTTTGTAAAAGGGGGAGACTGTAATAAATAAACTCGAGGAGGAACAGTTTGTAAAAGGGGGAGATTGTAATAAATAAACTAGAGGAGGAGCAGTTTGTAAAAGGGGAGAATGTAATAAATAAACTAGAGGAGGGACAGTTTGTAAAAGGGGGGGATTGTAATAAATAAACTATAGGAGGGACAGTTTGTAAAAGGGGGAGATTGTAATAAATAAACTAGAGGAGGAAAAGTTGGTAAAAGGAGGGTATTGTAATAAATAAACTAGAGGAGGAGCAGTTTGTAAAAGGGGGAGATTGTAATAAATAAACTAGAGGAGGAGCAGTTTGTAAAAGGGGGAGATTGTAATAAATAAACTCGAGGAGGAACAGTTTGTAAAAGGGGGAGATTGTAATAAATAAACTCGAGGAGGAACAGTTTGTAAATGGGGGTGATTGTAAGAAATAAACTAGAGGAGGAACAGTTTGTAAAAGGGGGAGATTGTAATAAATAAACTCGAGGAGGAACAGTTTGTAAAAGGGGGAGATTGTAATAAATAAACTAGAGGAGGAATAGTTTGTAAAAGGGGGGCATTATAATAAATAAACTAGAGGAGGAACAGTTTGCAAAAGGCGGAGTCTGCAATAAATAAACTAGAGGAGGACCAGTTTGTAAAAGGGGGAGATTGTAATAAATAAACTAGAGGAGGAACAGTTTGTAAAAGGGGGAGTTTGTAATAAATAAACTAGAGGAGGAATAGTTTGTAAAAGGGGGGCATTTTAATAAATAAACTAGAGGAGGAACAGTTTGCAAAAGGCGGAGTCTGTAATAAATAAACTAGAGGAGGAGCAGTTTGTAAAAGGGGGAGACTGTAATAAATAAACTAGAGGAGGGACTGTTTGTAAAAGGAGGGAGATTGTAATAAACTAGAGGAGGAACAGTTTGTAAAAGGGGGAGATTGTAATAAATAAACTAGAGGAGGGACTGTTTGTAAAAGGAGGGAGATTGTAATAAACTAGAGGAGGAGTAGTTGGTAAAAGGGGGAGACTGTAATAAATAAACTAGAGGAGGGACAGTTTGTAAAAGGGGGAGATTATAATAAATAAAATCGAGGAGGAACAGTTTGTAAAAGGGGGAGATTGTAATAAATAAACTAGAGGAGCAACAGTTTGTAAAAGGGGGAGACTGTAAGAAATAAACTAGAGGAGGAACAGTTTATAAAAGGGGGAGATTGTAATAAATAAACTAGAGGAGGAGCAGTTTGTAAAAGGGGGAGACTGTAATAAATAAACTAGAGGAGGAACAGTTTGTAAAAGGAGGAGATTGTAATAAATAAACTATAGGAGGGACAGTTTGTAAAAGGGGGAGATTGTAATAAATAAACTAGAGGAGGAAAAGTTGGTAAAAGGAGGGTATTGTAATAAATAAACTAGAGGAGGAGCAGTTTGTAAAAGGGGGAGACTGTAATAAATAAACTCGAGGAGGAACAGTTTGTAAAAGGGGGAGATTGTAATAAATAAACTAGAGGAGCAACAGTTTGTAAAAGGGGGAGACTGTAAGAAATAAACTAGAGGAGGGACAGTTTGTAAAAGGGGGAGATTGTAATAAATAAACTAGAGGAGGAGCAGTTTGTAAAAGGGGGAGATTGTAATAAATAAACTAGAGGGGGAACAGTTTGTAAAAGGGGGAGTTTGTCATAAATAAACTAGAGGAGGAATAGTTTGTAAAAGGGGGGCATTGTAATAAATAAACTAGAGGAGGAACAGTTTGCAAAAGTCGGAGTCTGTAACAAATAAACCAGAGGAGGACCAGTTTGTAAAAGGGGGAGATTGTAATAAATAAACTAGAGGAGGGACTGTTTGTAAAAGGAGGGAGATTGTAATAAACTAGAGGAGAAACAGTTTGTAAAAGGGGGAGATTGTAATAAATAAACTAGAGAAGGAACAGTTTGAAAAAGGGGGAGTTTGTAATAAATAAACTAGAGGAGGAATAGTTTGTAAAAGGGGGGCATTGTAATAATTAAACTAGAGGAGGAACAGTTTGCAAAAGGCGGAGTCTGTAATAAATAAACTAGAGAAGGACCAGTTTGTAAAAGGAGGGAGATTGTAATAAACTAGAGGAGGAACAGTTTGTAAAAGGGGGAGATTGCAATAAATAAACTAGAGGAGGGACTGTTTGTAAAAGGAGGGAGATTGTAATAAACTAGAGGAGGAACAGTTTGTAAAAGGGGGAGATTGGAATAAATAAACTAGAGGAGGGACAGTTTGTAAAAGGGGAGAGTGTAATAAATAAACTAGAGGAGGGACAGTTTGTAAAAGGGGGAGATTGTGATAAATAAACTAGAGGAGGAACAGTTTGTAAAAGGGGAGAGTGTAATAAATAAACTAGAGGAGGAACAGTTTGAAAAAGGGGCAGATTGTAATAAATAAACTAGAGGAGGACCGGTTTGTAAAAGGGGGAGATTGTAATAAATAAACTAGTGGAGGAACAGTGTCTGAAAGGGGGAGATTGTAATAAATAAACTAGAGGAGAAACAGTTTGTAAAAGGGGGAGATTGTAATAAATAAACTAGAGGAGCAACAGTTTGTAAAAGGGGAGACTAATAAATAAACTAGAGGAGGAACAGTTTGCAAATGGCGGAGTTTGTAATAAATAAACTAGAGGAGGGACAGTTTGTAAAAGGGGGAGATTGTAATAAATAAACTAGAGGAGGAGCAGTTTGCAAAAGGCGGAGTTTGTAATAAATAAACTAGAGGAGGGACAGTTTGTAAAAGGGGGAGATTGTAATAAATAAACTAGAGGAGGAGCAGTTTGTAAAAGTGGGAGATTGTAATAAATAAACTAGAGGAGGAACAGTTTGCAAAAGGCGGAGTTTGTAATAAATAAACTAGAGGAGGAACAGTTTGTAAAAGGGGGGCATTATAATAAATAAACTAGAGGAGGAACAGTTTGCAAAAGGCGGAGTTTGCAATAAATAAACTAGAGGAGGACCAGTTTGTAAAAGGGGGAGATTGTAATAAATAAACTAGAGGAGGGACTGTTTGTAAAAGGAGGGAGATTGTAATAAACTAGAGGAGGACCAGTTTGTAAAAGGGGGAGATTGTAATAAATAAACTAGAGGAGGGACTGTTTGTAAAAGGAGGGAGATTGTAATAAACTAGAGGAGGAACAGTTTGTAAAAGGGGGAGATTGTAAGAAATAAACTAGAGGAGGAACAGTTTGTAAAAGGGGGAGTTTGTAATAAATAAACTAGAGGAGGAATAGTTTGTAAAAGGGGGGCATTGTAATAAATAAACTAGAGGAGGAACAGTTTGCAAAAGGCGGAGTCTGTAATAAATAAACTAGAGGAGGACAGTTTGTAAAAGGGGGAGATTGTAATAAATAAACTAGAGGAGGGACTGTTTGTAAAAGGAGGGAGATTGTAATAAACTAGAGGAGGAACAGTTTGTAAAAGGGGGAGATTGTAATAAATAAACTAGAGGAGGGACTGTTTGTAAAAGGAGGGAGATTGTAATAAACTAGAGGAGGAATAGTTTGTAAAAGGGGGAGACTGTAATAAATAAACTAGAGGAGGGACAGTTTGTAAAAGAGGGAGATTGTAATAAATAAACTAGAGGAGGAACAGTTT
Organism: Hemiscyllium ocellatum; assembly: GCF_020745735.1. NCBI lineage: Eukaryota > Metazoa > Chordata > Chondrichthyes > Orectolobiformes > Hemiscylliidae > Hemiscyllium > Hemiscyllium ocellatum. Next base: position 122,181 of record NW_026869123.1, on the reverse strand, counting down.
ATAAAAGGAGGGGATTGTAATAAATAAACTAGAGCAGGAGCAGTGTGTTAAAGGGGGAGATTGTAATAAATAAACTAGAGGAGGAAAAGTTTGTAAAAGGAGGGGATTGTAATAAACTAGAGGAGGAATAGTTTGTAAAAGGGGGAGATTGTAATAAATAAACGAGAGGAGGGACAGTTTGTAAAAGTGGGAGATTGTAATAAATAAACTAGAGGAGGGACAGTTTGTAAAAGGGGGAGTCTGTGATAAATAAACTAGAGGAGGGACAGTTGGTAAAAGAGGGAGATTGTAATAAATAAACTAGAGGAGGAACAGTTTATAAAAGGAGGGGATTGTAATAAATAAACTAGAGCAGGAGCAGTGTGTTAAAGGGGGAGATTGTAATAAATAAACTAGAGGAGGAAAAGTTTGTAAAAGGGGGAGATTGTAATAAATAAACTACAGGAGGAACAGTTTGTAAAAGGGGGAGATTATAATAAATAAACTCGAGGAGGAACAGTTTGTAAAAGGGGGAGATTGTAATAAATAAACTAGAGGAGCAACAGTTTGTAAAAAGGGAGATTGTAATAAATAAACTAGAGGAGGGAAAGTTTGTAAAAGGAGTGTATTGTAATAAATAAACTAGAGGAGGAGCAGTTTGTAAAAGGGGGAGACTGTAATAAATAAACTCGAGGAGGAACAGTTTGTAAAAGGGGGAGATTGTAATAAATAAACTAGAGGAGGGACAGTTTGTAAAAGGGGGAGATTGTAATAAATAAAATAGAGGAGGAACAGTTTGTAAAAGGGGGAGATTGTAATAAATAAACTAGAGGAGCAACAGTTTGTAAAAGGGGGAGACTGTAAGAAATAAACTAGAGGAGGAACAGTTTGTAAAAGGGGGAGATTGTAATAAATAAACTAGAGGAGGAGCAGTTTGTAAAAGGGGGAGACTGTAATAAATAAACTCGAGGAGGAACAGTTTGTAAAAGGAGGAGATTGTAATAAATAAACTATAGGAGGGACAGTTTGTAAAAGGGGGAGATTGTAATAAATAAACTAGAGGAGGAAAAGTTGGTAAAAGGAGGGTATTGTAATAAATAAACTAGAGGAGGAGCAGTTTGTAAAAGGGGGAGACTGTAATAAATAAACTCGAGGAGGAACAGTTTGTAAAAGGGGGAGATTGTAATAAATAAACTCGAGGAGGAACAGTTTGTAAAAGGGGGAGATTGTAATAAATAAACTATAGGAGGGACAGTTTGTAAAAGGGGGAGATTGTAATAAATAAACTAGAGGAGGAAAAGTTGGTAAAAGGAGGGTATTGTAATAAATAAACTAGAGGAGGAGCAGTTTGTAAAAGGGGGAGACTGTAATAAATAAACTCGAGGAGGAACAGTTTGTAAAAGGGGGAGATTGTAATAAATAAACTAGAGGAGCAACAGTTTGTAAAAGGGGGAGACTGTAAGAAATAAACTAGAGGAGGGACAGTTTGTAAAAGGGGGAGATTGTAATAAATAAACTAGAGGAGGAGCAGTTTGTAAAAGGGGGAGATTGTAATAAATAAACTAGAGGGGGAACAGTTTGTAAAAGGGGGAGTTTGTCATAAATAAACTAGAGGAGGAATAGTTTGTAAAAGGGGGGCATTGTAATAAATAAACTAGAGGAGGAACAGTTTGCAAAAGTCGGAGTCTGTAACAAATAAACCAGAGGAGGACCAGTTTGTAAAAGGGGGAGATTGTAATAAATAAACTAGAGGAGGGACTGTTTGTAAAAGGAGGGAGATTGTAATAAACTAGAGGAGGAACAGTTTGTAAAAGGGGGAGATTGTAATAAATAAACTAGAGAAGGAACAGTTTGAAAAAGGGGGAGTTTGTAATAAATAAACTAGAGGAGGAATAGTTTGTAAAAGGGGGGCATTGTAATAAATAAACTAGAGGAGGAACAGTTTGCAAAAGGCGGAGTCTGTAATAAATAAACTAGAGGAGGACCAGTTTGTAAAAGGAGGGAGATTGTAATAAACTAGAGGAGGAACAGTTTGTAAAAGGGGGAGATTGCAATAAATAAACTAGAGGAGGGACTGTTTGTAAAAGGAGGGAGATTGTAATAAACTAGAGGAGGAACAGTTTGTAAAAGGGGGAGATTGTAATAAATAAACTAGAGGAGGGACAGTTTGTAAAAGGGGAGAGTGTAATATATAAACTAGAGGAGGAACAGTTTGTAAAAGGGGGAGATTGTGTTAAATAAACTAGAGGAGGAACAGTTTGTAAAAGGGGGAGATTGTAATAAATAAACTAGAGGAGGAACAGTTTGAAAAAGGGGGAGATTGTAATAAATAAACTAGAGGAGGAACAGGTTGTAAAAGGGGCAGATTGTAATAAATAAACTAGAGGAGGACCGGTTTGTAAAAGGGGGAGATTGTAATAAATAAACTAGAGGAGGAACAGTGTCTGAAAGGGGGAGATTGTAATAAATAAACTAGAGGAGAAACAGTTTGTAAAAGGGGAGATTGTAATAAATAAACTAGAGGAGGACAGTTTGTAAAAGGGGAGACTAATAAATAAACTAGAGGAGGAACAGTTTGCAAAAGGCGGAGTTTGTAATAAATAAACTAGAGGAGGGACAGTTTGTAAAAGGGGGAGATTGTAATAAATAAACTAGAGGAGGAGCAGTTTGCAAAAGGCGGAGTTTGTAATAAATAAACTAGAGGAGGGACAGTTTGTAAAAGGGGGAGATTGTAATAAATAAACTAGAGGAGGAGCAGTTTGTAAAAGGGGGAGATTGTAATAAATAAACTAGAGGAGGACAGTTTGCAAAAGGCGGAGTTTGTAATAAATAAACTAGAGGAGGACAGTTTGTAAAAGGGGGGCATTATAATAAATAAACGAGAGGAGGAACAGTTTGCAAAAGGCGGAGTTTGCAATAAATAAACTAGAGGAGGACCAGTTTGTAAAAGGGGGAGATTGTAATAAATAAACTAGAGGAGGGACTGTTTGTAAAAGGAGGGAGATTGTAATAAACTAGAGGAGGACAGTTTGTAAAAGGGGGAGATTGTAATAAATAAACTAGAGGAGGGACTGTTTGTAAAAGGAGGGAGATTGTAATAAACTAGAGGAGGAGCAGTTTGTAAAAGGGGGAGATTGTAAGAAATAAACTAGAGGAGGAACAGTTTGTAAAAGGGGGAGTTTGTAATAAATAAACTAGAGGAGGAATAGTTTGTAAAAGGGGGGCATTGTAATAAATAAACTAGAGGAGGAACAGTTTGCAAAAGGCGGAGTCTGTAATAAATAAACTAGAGGAGGACCAGATTGTAAAAGGGGGAGATTGTAATAAATAAACTAGAGGAGGGACTGTTTGTAAAAGGAGGGAGATTGTAATAAACTAGAGGAGGAACAGTTTGTAAAAGGGGGAGATTGTAATAAATAAACTAGAGGAGGGACTGTTTGTAAAAGGAGGGAGATTGTAATAAACTAGAGGAGGAATAGTTTGTAAAAGGGGGAGACTGTAATAAATAAACTAGAGGAGGGACAGTTTGTAAAAGTGGGAGATTGTAATAAATAAACTAGAGGAGGGACAGTTTGTAAAAGGGGGAGACTGTGATAAATAAACTAGAGGAGGGACAGTTGGTAAAAGAGGGAGATTGTAATAAATAAACTAGAGGAGGAACAGTTTATAAAAGGAGGGGATTGTAATAAATAAACTAGAGCAGGAGCAGTGTGTTAAAGGGGGAGATTGTAATAAATAAACTAGAGGAGGAAAAGTTTGTAAAAGGAGGGGATTGTAATAAACTAGAGGAGGAATAGTTTGTAAAAGGGGGAGACTGTAATAAATAAACTAGAGGAGGGACAGTTTGTAAAAGTGGGAGATTGTAATAAATAAACTAGAGCAGGAGCAGTTTGTAAAAGGGGGAGATTGTAATAAATAAACTAGAGGAGG
>NW_026869123.1:50514-117772 GCF_020745735.1 Hemiscyllium ocellatum | reverse complement strand
TACAATCCATACGCAAACAGAGGGGATTGTAATTAATAAATTAGAGACTACAGTCCATACGCAAACAGAGGGGATTGTAATTAATAAATTAGAGAAATTACAATCCATATGCAAACAGAGGGGATTGTAATTAATAAATTAGAGAGACTACAATCCATATGCAAACAGAGGGGATTGTAATTAATAAATTAGAGACTACAGTCCATACGCAAACAGAGGGGATTGTAATTAATAAATTAGAGACTACAGTCCATACGCAAACAGAAGGGACTCACATAAATAAATTAGAGACTACAATTCATATGCAACCAGAGGGGATTGTAATTAATAAATTAGAGACTACAGTCCATACGCAAACAGAGGGGATTCTAATTAATAAATTAGATACTACAGTCCATATGCAAACAGGGTGGATTGTAATTAATAAATTACAGAGATTACAATCCATATGCAAACAGAGGGGATTGTAATTAATAAATTAGAGACTACAGTCCATACGCAAACAGAGGGGATTCTAATTAATAAATGAGAGACTACAATCCATACGCAAACAGAGGGGATTGTAATTAATAAATTAGAGACTACAGTCCATATGCAAACAGAGGGGATTGTAATTAATAAATTAGAGAGACTACAATCCATACGCAAACAGAGGGATTGTAATTAATAAATTAGAGAATACAATCCATATGCAAACAGAGGGGATTGTAATTAATAATTTAGAGACTACAGTCCATACACAAACAGAGGGGATTGTAATCAATAAATTAGAGACTACAATCCATACGCAAACAGAGGGGATTGTAATTAATAAATTAGAGACTACAGTCCATACGCAAACAGAGGGGATTCTAATTAATAAATTAGAGACTACAATCCATATGCAAACAGGGTGGATTGTAATTAATAAATTACAGAGACTACAATCCATACGCAAACAGAGCGGATTCTAATTAATAAATGAGAGACTACAATCCATACGCAAACAGGGTGGATTGTAATTAATAAATTACAGAGACTACAATCCATATGCAAACAGAGGGGATTGTAATTAAGAAATTAGAGACTACAGTCCATATGCAAACAGAGGGGATTGTAATTAATAAATTAGCGAAAACAATCCATATGCAAACAGAGGGCATTGTAATTAATCAATTAGAGACTACAATCCATATGCAAACAGAGGGATTGTAATTAATAAATTAGAGACTACAATCCATACGCAAACAGAGGGGATTGTAATTAATAAATTGGAGACTACAGTCCAGATGCAAACAGAGGGGGTTGTAATTAATAAATTAGATCAAATTACAATCCATATGCAAACAGAGGGGATTGTAATTAATAAATTAGAGACTTCAGTCCATACGCAAACAGAGGAGATTGTAATTAATAAATTAGATAAAATTACAATCCATATGCAAACAGAGGGATTGTAATTAATAAATTAGAGACTACAGTCCATACGCAAACAGAGGGGATTGTAATTAATAAATGAGAGAAATTACATCCATATGCAAACAGAGGGAATTGTAATTAATAAATTAGAGAGACTACAATCCATATGCAAACAGAGGAGATTGTAATTAATAAATTAGAGACTACAGTCCATACGCAAACAGAGGGGATTGTAATTAAGAAATTAGAGACTACAGTCCATATGCAAACAGGGTGGATTGTAATTAATAAATTACAGAGACTACAATCCATACGCAAACAGAGGGGATTGTAATTAATAAATTAGAGACTACAATCCATATGCAAACAGGGTGGATTGTAATTAATAAATTACAGAGACTACAATCCATACGCAAACAGAGGGATTGTAATTAATAAATTAGAGACTACAGTCCATACGCAAACAGAGGGATTGTAATTAATAAATTAGAGACTACAATCCATACGCAAACAGGGGGGATTGTAATTAATAAATTACAGAGACTACAATCCATATGCAAACAGAGGGATTGTAATTAATAAATTAGAGACTACAGTCCATATGCAAACAGAGTGGATTGTAATTAATAAATTAGAGAGACTACAATCCATACGCAAACAGAGGGGATTGTAATTAATAAATTAGCAAATACAATCCATATGCAAACAGAGGGATTGTAATTAATAAATTAGAGAAATTACAATCCATATGCAAACAGAGGGGATTGTAATTAATAAATTAGAGACTACAGTCCATACGCAAACAGAGGGGATTGTAATTCATAAATTAGATAAAATTACAATCCATATGCAAACAGAGCGGATTGTAATTAATAAATTGGAGACTACAGTCCATACGCAAACAGAGGGGATTGTAATTAATAAATGGGAGAAATTACAAACCATATGCAAACAGAGGGAATTGTAATTAATAAATTAGAGAGACTACAGTCCATACGCCAACAGAGGAGATTGCAATTAATAAATTGGAGACTACAGTCCATACGCAAACAGAGGGGATTGTAAATAATAAATTAGATAAAATTACAATCCATATGCGAACAGAGGGGATTGTAATTAATAAATTAGAGAAATTACAATCCATACGCAAACAGAGGGGATTCTAATTAATAAATTAGAGACTACAGTCCATACGCAAACAGAGGGGACTCTAATAAATAAATTAGAGACTACAATTCATATGCAACCAGAGGGGATTGTAATTAATAAATTAGAGACTACAGTCCATACGCATACAGAGGGGATTGTAATTAATAAATTAGAGACTACAGTCCATACGCAAACAGAGGGGATTCTAATTAATAAATTAGAGACTACAGTCCATACGCAAACAGAGGGGATTGTAACTAATAAATTACAGAGACTACAATCCATATGCAAACAGAGGGGATTGTAATTAATAAATTAGAGACTACAGTCCACACGCAAACAGAGCGGATTCTAATTAATAAATGAGAGACTACAATCCATACGCAAACAGGGGTAATTGTAATTAATAAATTACAGAGACTACATTCCATATGCAAACAGAGGGGATTGTAATTAATAAATTAGAGACTACAGTCCATACACAAACAGAGGGGATTGTAATTAATAAATTAGAGACTACAGTCCATATGCAAACAGAGGGGATTGTAATTCATAAATTAGAGACTACAATCCATACGCAAACAGGGGGATTGTAATTAATAAATTATCGAATACAATCCATATGCAAACAGAGGGGATTGTAATTAATAAATTAGAGAATACAATCCATATGCAAACAGAGGGGATTGTAATTAATAAATTAGATAAAATTACAATCCATATGCAAACAGAGGGATTGTAATTAATAAATTGGAGACTACAGTCCAAATGCGAACAGAGGGGATTGTAATTAATAAATTAGAGACTACCGTCCATACGCAAACAGAGGGGATTTTAATTAATAAATGAGAGAAATTACAAACCATATGCAAACAGAGGGATTGTAATTAATAAATTAGAGAGACTACAGTCCATATGCAAACAGAGGAGATTGTAATTAATCAATTAGAGACTACAGTCCATACGCAAACAGAGGGGATTCTAATTAATAAATTAGAGACTACAATCCATATGCAAACAGAGGGGATTGTAATTAATAAATTAGAGACTACAGTCCATACGCAAACAGAGGGGATTGTAATTAATAAATTAGAGACTACAGTCCATACGCAACCAGAGGGGATTGTAATTAATAAATTAGATAAAACTACAATCCATATGCAAACAGAGGGATTGTAATTAATAAATTAGAGACTACAGTCCATACGCAAACAGAGGGGATTGTAATTAATAAATTAGAGACTACAGTCCATATGCAAACAGAGGGATTGTAATTAATAAATTAGAGACTACAATCCATTCGCAAACAGACGGCATTGTAATTAATAAATTAGAGAATACAATCCATATGCAAACAGAGGGGATTGTAATTAATAATTTAGAGACTACAGTCCATATGCAAACAGTGGGGATTGTAATTAATAAATTAGAGAATACAATCCATATGCAAACAGAGGGGATTGTAATTAATAAATTAGATAAAATTACAATCCATATGCAAACAGAGGGGATTGTAATTTATAAATTGGAGACTACAGTCCATATGCAAACAGAGGGGATTGTAATTAATAAATTAGAGACTACCGTCCATACGCAAACAGAGGGGATTGTAATTAATAAATGAGAGAAATTACAAACCGTATGCAAACAGAGGGAATTGTAATTAATAAATTAGAGAGACTACAGTCCATATGCAAACAGAGGGGATTGTAATTAATAAATTAGATAAAATTACAATCCATATGCAAACAGAGGGGATTGTAATTAATAAATTAGAGAGACTACAGTCCATATGAAAACAGAGGGGATTGTAATTAATAAATTAGAGAGACGACAGTCCAAATGCAACCAGAGGGGATTGTAATTAATAAATTAGAGAATACAATCCATACGCAAACAAAGGGGATTGTAATTAATAAATTAGATAAAATTACAATCCATATGCAAACAGAGGGGATTGTAATTAATAAATTAGAGACTACAGTCCATACGCAAACAGAGGGGATTGTAATTAATAAATTATCGAATAAAATCCATATGCAAACAGAGGGGATTGTAATTAATAAATTGGAGACTACAGTCCATACGCAAACAGAGGGGATTGCAATTAATACATTAGAGACTACAATCCATACGCAAACAGAGGGATTGTAATTAATAAATTAGAGAATACAATCCATATGCAAACAGAGGGATTGTAATTAATAAATTAGAGACTACTGTCCATACGCAAACAGAGGGGATTGTAATTAATAAATTAGAGAAAATTACAATCCATATGCAAACAGAGGGGATTGTAATTAATAAATTAGAGACTACAGTCCATATGCAAACAGAGAGGATTGTAATTCATAAATAAGAGAGACTACAATCCATACGCAAACAGAGGGATTGTAATTAATAAATTATCAAATACAATACATATGCAAACAGAGGGGATTGTAATTAATAAATTAGATCAAATTACAATCCATATGCAAACAGAGGGGATTGTAATTAATAAATTAGATAAAATTACAATCCATATGCAAACAGAGCGGATTGTAATTAATAAATTGGAGACTACAGTCCATATGCAAACAGAGGGGATTTTAATTAATAAATTAGAGACTACAGTCCATACGCAAACAGAGGGGATTGTAATTAATAAATTAGACACTACAGTCCATACGCAAACAGAGGAGATTGTAATTAATAAATTAGATAAAATTACAATCCATATGCAAACAGAGGGATTGTAATTAATAAATTAGAGAAATTACAATCCATACGCAAACAGAGGGGATGGTAATTAATAAATTAGAGACTACAGTCCATACGCAAACAGAGGGGATTGTAATTAATAAATTAGAGAAATTACAATCCATATGCAAACAGAGGGAATTGTAATTAATAAATTAGAGAGACTACAATCCATATGCAAACAGAGGAGATTGTAATTAATAAATTAGAGACTACAGTCCATACGCAAACAGAGGGGATTGTAATTAATAAATTAGAGACTACAGTCCATACGCAAACAGAAGGGACTCACATAAATAAATTAGAGACTACAATTCATATGCAACCAGAGGGGATTGTAATTAATAAATTAGAGACTACAGTCCATACGCAAACAGAGGGGATTCTAATTAATAAATTAGAGACTACATTCCATATGCAAACAGGGGGATTGTAATTAATAAATTACAGAGACTACAATCCATATGCAAACAGAGGGGATTGTAATTAATAAATTAGAGACTACAGTCCATACGCAAACAGAGGGGATTCTAATTAATAAATGAGAGACTACAATCCATACGCAAACAGAGGGGATTGTAATTAATAAATTAGAGACTACAGTCCATATGCAAACAGAGAGGATTGTAATTAATAAATTAGAGAGACTACAATCCATACGCAAACAGAGGGGATTGTAATTAATAAATTAGAGAATACAATCCATATGCAAACAGAGGGGATTGTAATTAATAATTTAGAGACTACAGTCCATACGCAAACAGAGGGGATTGTAATCAATAAATTAGAGACTACAATCCATACGCAAACAGAGGGGATTGTAATTAATAAATTAGAGACTACAGTCCATACGCAAACAGAGGGGATTCTAATTAATAAATTAGAGACTACATTCCATATGCAAACAGGGGGAATTGTAATTAATAAATTACAGAGACTACAATCCATACGCAAACAGAGCGGATTCTAATTAATAAATTAGAGACTACAATCCATACGCAAACAGGGGGATTGTAATTAATAAATTAGAGACTACAATCCATATGCAAACAGAGGGATTGTAATTAATAAATTAGAGACTACAGTCCATATGCAAACAGAGGGGATTGTAATTAATAAATTAGAGAAAACAATCCATATGCAAACAGAGGGCATTGTAATTAATCAATTAGAGACTACAATCCATGTGCAAACAGAGGGGATTGTAATCAATAAATTAGAGACTACAATCCATACGCAAACAGAGGGGATTGTAATTAATAAATTAGAGACTACAGTCCAGATGCAAACAGAGGGGGTTGTAATTAATAAATTAGATCAAATTACAATCCATATGCAAACAGAGGGGATTGTAATTAATAAATTAGAGACTTCAGTCCATACGCAAACAGAGGGGATTGTAAATAATAAATTAGATAAAATTACAATCCATATGCAAACAGAGGGGATTGTAATTAATAAATTAGAGACTACAGTCCATACGCAAACAGAGGGGATTGTAATTAATAAATTAGAGAAATTACAATCCATATGCAAACAGAGGGAATTGTAATTAATAAATTAGAGAGACTACAATCCATATGCAAACAGAGGAGATTGTAATTAATAAATTAGAGACTACAGTCCATATGCAAACAGAGGGGATTGTAATTAAGAAATTAGAGACTACATTCCATATGCAAACAGGGGGATTGTAATTAATAAATTACAGAGAGTACAATCCATACGCAAACAGAGGGGATTGTAATTAATAAATTAGAGACTACATTCCATATGCAAACAGGGGGATTGTAATTAATAAATTACAGAGAGTACAATCCATACGCAAACAGAGGGGATTGTAATTAATAAATTAGAGACTACATTCCATACGCAAACAGAGGGGATTCTAATTAATAAATGAGAGACTACAATCCATACGCAAACAGGGGGATTGTAATTAATAAATTAGAGAGACTACAATCCATATGCAAACAGAGGGGATTGTAATTAATAAATTAGAGACTACAGTCCATATGCAAACAGAGAGGATCATAATTAATAAATTAGAGAGACTACAATCCATACGCAAACAGAGGGATTGTAATTAATAAATTATCAAATACAATCCATATGCAAACAGATGGGATTGTAATTAATAAATTAGAGAAATTACAATCCATATGCAAACAGAGGGGATTGTAATTAATAAATTAGAGACTACAGTCCATACGCAAACAGAGGGGATTGTAATTCATAAATTAGATAAAATTACAATCCATATGCAAACAGAGCGGATTGTAATTAATAAATTGGAGACTACAGTCCATACGCAAACAGAGGGGATTGTAATTAATAAATTAGAGAAATTACAAACCATATGCAAACAGAGGGAATTGTAATTAATAAATTAGAGAGACTACAGTCCATACGCCAACAGAGGAGATTGCAATTAATAAATTGGAGACTACAGTCCATACGCAAACAGAGGAGATTGTAAATAATAAATTAGATAAAATTACAATCCATATGCAAACAGAGGGGATTGTAATTAATAAATTAGATCAAATTACAATCCATACGCAAACAGAGGGGATTCTAATTAATAAATTAGAGACTACAGTCCATACGCAAACAGAGGGGATTCTAATTAATAAATTAGAGACTACAATCCATATGCAACCAGAGGGGATTGTAATTAATAAATTAGAGACTACAGTCCATACGCATACAGAGGGGATTGTAATTAATAAATTAGAGACTACAGTCCATACGCAAACAGAGGGGATTCTAATTAATAAATTAGAGACTACAGTCCATACGCAAACAGAGGGGATTGTAACTAATAAATTACAGAGACTACAATCCATATGCAAACAGAGGGGATTGTAATTAATAAATTAGAGACTACAGTCCACACGCAAACAGAGCGGATTCTAATTAATAAATGAGAGACTACAATCCATACGCAAACAGGGGGATTGTAATTAATAAATTACAGAGACTACAGTCCATATGCAAACAGAGGGGATTGTAATTAATAAATTAGAGACTACAGTCCATACGCAAACAGAGGGGATTGTAATTAATAAATTAGAGACTACAGTCCATATGCAAACAGAGGGATTGTAATTAATAAATTAGAGACTACATTCCATACGCAAACAGAGGGGATTGTAATTAATAAATTAGAGAATACAATCCATATGCAAACAGAGGGGATTGTAATTAATAAATTAGAGAATACAATCCATATGCAAACAGAGGGGATTGTAATTAATAAATTAGATAAAATTACAATCCATATGCAAACAGAGGGGATTGTAATTTATAAATTGGAGACTACAGTCCAAATGCGAACAGAGGGGATTGTAATTAATAAATTAGAGACTACAGTCCATACGCAAACAGAGGGGATTGTAATTAATAAATTAGAGAAATTACAATCCATATGCAAACAGAGGGAATTGTAATTAATAAATTAGAGAGACTACAGTCCATATGCAAACAGAGGAGATTGTAATTAATCAATTAGAGACTACAGTCCATACGCAAACAGAGGGGATTCTAATTAATAAATTAGAGACTACAATCCATATGCAACCAGAGGGGATTGTAATTAATAAATTAGAGACTACAGTCCATACGCATACAGAGGGGATTGTAATTAATAAATTAGAGACTACAGTCCATACGCAACCAGAGGGGATTGTAATTAATAAATTAGATAAAATACAATCCATATGCAAACAGAGGGGATTGTAATTAATAAATTAGAGACTACAGTCCATACGCAAACAGAGGGGATTGTAATTAATAAATTAGAGACTACAGTCCATATGCAAACAGAGAGGATTGTAATTAATAAATTAGAGACTACAATCCATTCGCAAACAGACGGCATTGTAATTAATAAATTAGAGAATACAATCCATATGCAAACAAAGGGGATTGTAATTAATAATTTAGAGACTACAGTCCATATGCAAACAGTGGGGATTGTAATTAATAAATTAGAGAATACAATCCATATGCAAACAGAGGGGATTGTAATTAATAAATTAGATAAAACTACAATCCATATGCAAACAGAGGGGATTGTAATTTATAAATTAGAGACTACAGTCCAAATGCAAACAGAGGGGATTGTAATTAATAAATTAGAGACTACCGTCCATACGCAAACAGAGGGGATTGTAATTAATAAATTAGAGAAATTACAATCCATATGCAAACAGAGGGAATTGTAATTAATAAATTAGAGAGACTACAGTCCATATGCAAACAGAGGGGATTGTAATTAATAAATTAGATAAAATTACAATCCATATGCAAACAGAGGGGATTGTAATTAATAAATTAGAGAGACTACAGTCCATATGAAAACAGAGGGGATTGTAATTAATAAATTAGAGAGACGACAGTCCATATGCAAACAGAGGGGATTGTAATTAATAAATTAGAGAATACAATCCATACGCAAACAGAGGGGATTGTAATTAATAAATTAGAGAAAATTACAATCCATATGCAAACAGAGGGGATTGTAATTAATAAATTAGAGACTACAGTCCATACGCAAACAGAGGGGATTGTAATTAATAAATTAGAGAATACAATCCATATGCAAACAGAGGGGATTGTAATTAATAAATTGGAGACTACAGTCCATACGCAAACAGAGGAGATTGCAATTAATACATTAGAGACTACAATCCCAACGCAAACAGAGGGGATTGTAATTAATAAATTAGAGAATACAATCCATATGCAAACAAAGGGGATTGTAATTAATGAATTAGAGACTACTGTCCATACGCAAACAGAGGGGATTGTAATTAATAAATTAGATAAAATTACAATCCATATGCAAACAGAGGGGATTGTAATTAATAAATTAGAGACTACAGTCCATATGCAAACAGAGAGGATTGTAATTCATAAATAAGAGAGACTACAATCCATACGTAAACAGACGGCATTGTAATTAATAAATTATCAAATACAATACATATGCAAACAGAGGGGATTGTAATTAATAAATTAGAGAAATTACAATCCATATGCAAACAGAGGGGATTGTAATTAATAAATTAGATAAAATACAATCCATATGCAAACAGAGGGATTGTAATTAATAAATTGGAGACTACAGTCCATATGCAAACCGAGGGGATTGTAATTAATAAATTAGAGACTACACTCCATACGCAAACAGAGGGGATTGTAATTAATAAATTAGACACTACAGTCCATACGCAAACAGAGGGATTGTAATTAATAAATTAGATAAAATTACAATCCATATGCAAACAGAGGGATTGTAATTAATAAATTAGAGAAATTACAATCCATACGCAAACAGAGGGGATTGTAATTAATAAATTAGAGACTACAGTCCATACGCAAACAGAGGGGATTGTAATTAATAAATTAGAGAAATTACAAACCATATGCAAACAGAGGGAATTGTAATTAATAAATTAGAGAGACTACAATCCATATGCAAACAGAGGAGATTGTAATTAATAAATTAGAGACTACAGTCCATACGCAAACAGAGGGGATTGTAATTAATAAATTAGAGACTACAGTCCATACGCAAACAGAAGGGACTCACATAAATAAATTAGAGACTACAATTCATATGCAAACAGAGGGGATTGTAATTAATAAATTAGAGACTACAGTCCATACGCAAACAGAGGGATTGTAATTAATAAATTAGATACTACATTCCATATGCAAACAGGGGGATTGTAATTAATAAATTACAGAGATTACAATCCATATGCAAACAGAGGGGATTGTAATTAATAAATTAGAGACTACAGTCCATACGCAAACAGAGGGGATTCTAATTAATAAATGAGAGACTACAATCCATACGCAAACAGAGGGGATTGTAATTAATAAATTAGAGACTACAGTCCATATGCAAACAGAGAGGATTGTAATTAATAAATTAGAGAGACTACAATCCATATGCAAACAGAGGGATTGTAATTAATAAATTATCGAATACAATCCACATTCAAACAGAGGGGATTGTAATTAATAATTTAGAGACTACAGTCCATACACAAACAGAGGGGATTGTAATCAATAAATTAGAGACTACAATCCATACGCAAACAGAGGGGATTGTAATTAATAAATTAGAGACTACAGTCCATACGCAAACAGAGGGGATTCTAATTAATAAATTAGAGACTACATTCCATATGCAAACAGGGTGAATTGAAATTAATAAATTAGAGAGACTACAATCCATACGCAAACAGAGCGGATTCTAATTAATAAATTAGAGACTACAATCCATACGCAAACAGGGGGATTGTAATTAATAAATTACAGAGACTACAATCCATATGCAAACAGAGGGGATTGTAATTAAGAAATTAGAGACTACAGTCCATATGCAAACAGAGGGGATTGTAATTAATAAATTAGAGAAAACAATCCATATGCAAACAGAGGGCATTGTAATTAATCAATTAGAGACTACAATCCATGTGCAAACAGAGGGGATTGTAATCAATAAATTAGAGACTACAATCCATACGCAAACAGAGGGGATTGTAATTAATAAATTAGAGACTACAGTCCAGATGCAAACAGAGGGGGTTGTAATTAATAAATTAGATCAAATTACAATCCATATGCAAACAGAGGGGATTGTAATTAATAAATTAGAGACTTCAGTCCATACGCAAACAGAGGGGATTGTAAATAATAAATTAGATAAAATTACAATCCATATGCAAACAGAGGGGATTGTAATTAATAAATTAGAGACTACAGTCCATACGCAAACAGAGGGGATTGTAATTAATAAATTAGAGAAATTACAATCCATATGCAAACAGAGGGAATTGTAATTAATAAATTAGAGAGACTACAATCCATATGCAAACAGAGGGGATTGTAATTAATAAATTAGAGACTACAGTCCATATGCAAACAGAGGGGATTGTAATTAAGAAATTAGAGACTACATTCCATATGCAAACAGGGGGATTGTAATTAATAAATTAGAGAGTACAATCCATACGCAAACAGAGGGGATTGTAATTAATAAATTAGAGACTACATTCCATATGCAAACAGGGGGATTGTAATTAATAAATTACAGAGAGTACAATCCATACGCAAACAGAGGGGATTGTAATTAATAAATTAGAGACTACAGTCCATACGCAAACAGAGGGGATTCTAATTAATAAATGAGAGACTACAATCCATACGCAAACAGGGGGATTGTAATTAATAAATTACAGAGACTACAATCCATATGCAAACAGCGGGGATTGTAATTAATAAATTAGAGACTACAGTCCATATGCAAACAGAGAGGATCATAATTAATAAATTAGAGAGACTACAATCCATACGCAAACAGAGGGGATTGTAATTAATAAATTATCAAATACAATCCATATGCAAACAGAGGGATTGTAATTAATAAATTAGAGAAATTACAATCCATATGCAAACAGAGGGGATTGTAATTAATAAATTAGAGACTACAGTCCATACGCAAACAGAGGGGATTGTAATTCATAAATTAGATAAAATTACAATCCATATGCAAACAGAGCGGATTGTAATTAATAAATTGGAGACTACAGTCCATACGCAAACAGAGGGGATTGTAATTAATAAATTAGAGAAATTACAATCCATATGCAAACAGAGGGAATTGTAATTAATAAATTAGAGAGACTACAGTCCATACGCCAACAGAGGAGATTGCAATTAATAAATTGGAGACTACAGTCCATACGCAAACAGAGGAGATTGTAATTAATAAATTAGATAAAATTACAATCCATATGCAAACAGAGGGATTGTAATTAATAAATTAGATCAAATTACAATCCATACGCAAACAGAGGGGATTCTAATTAATAAATTAGAGACTACAGTCCATACGCAAACAGAGGGGATTCTAATTAATAAATTAGAGACTACAATCCATATGCAACCAGAGGGGATTGTAATTAATAAATTAGAGACTACAGTCCATACGCAAACAGAGGGATTGTAATTAATAAATTAGAGACTACAGTCCATACGCAAACAGAGGGGATTCTAATTAATAAATTAGAGACTACAGTCCATACGCAAACAGAGGGGATTGTAACTAATAAATTACAGAGACTACATTCCATATGCAAACAGAGGGGATTGTAATTAATAAATTAGAGACTACAGTCCACACGCAAACAGAGCGGATTCTAATTAATAAATGAGAGACTACAATCCATACGCAAACAGGGGTAATTGTAATTAATAAATTACAGAGACTACAATCCATATGCAAACAGAGGGGATTGTAATTAATAAATTAGAGACTACAGTCCATACGCAAACAGAGGGGATTGTAATTAATAAATTAGAGACTACAGTCCATATGCAAACAGAGAGGATTGTAATTAATAAATTAGAGACTACAATCCATACGCAAACAGAGGGGATTGTAATTAATAAATTAGAGAATACAATCCATATGCAAACAGAGGGGATTGTAATTAATAAATTAGAGAATACAATCCATATGCAAACAGAGGGGATTGTAATTAATAAATTAGAGAAATTACAATCCATATGCAAACAGAGGGGATTGTAATTTATAAATTGGAGACTACAGTCCATATGCAAACAGAGGGGATTGTAATTAATAAATTAGAGACTACCGTCCATACGCAAACAGAGGGGATTTTAATTAATAAATTAGAGAAATTACAAACCATATGCAAACAGAGGGAATTGTAATTAATAAATTAGAGAGACTACAGTCCATATGCAAACAGAGGGGATTGTAATTAATCAATTAGAGACTACAGTCCATACGCAAACAGAGGGGATTCTAATTAATAAATTAGAGACTACAATCCATATGCAAACAGAGGGGATTGTAATTAATAAATTAGAGACTACAGTCCATACGCATACAGAGGGGATTGTAATTAATAAATTAGAGACTACAGTCCATACGCAACCAGAGGGGATTGTAATTAATAAATTAGATAAAATTACAATCCATATGCAAACAGAGGGATTGTAATTAATAAATTGGAGACTACAGTCCATACACAAACAGAGGGGATTGTAATTAATAAATTAGAGACTACAGTCCATATGCAAACAGAGGGGATTGTAATTAATAAATTAGAGACTACAATCCATACGCAAACAGAGGGATTGTAATTAATAAATTATCGAATACAATCCATGTGCAAACAGAGGGGATTGTAATTAATAAATTAGAGACTACAGTCCATATGCAAACAGAGGGGATTGTAATTAATAAATTAGAGAATACAATCCATATGCAAACAGAGGGGATTGTAATTAATAAATTAGAGAAAATTACAATCCATATGCAAACAGAGGGGATTGTAATTTATAAATTAGAGACTACAGTCCAAATGCGAACAGAGGGGATTGTAATTAATAAATTAGAGACTACAGTCCATACGCAAACAGAGGGGATTGTAATTAATAAATTAGAGAAATTACAATCCATATGCAAACAGAGGGAATTGTAATTAATAAATTAGAGACTACAGTCCATATGCAAACAGAGGGGATTGTAATTAATAAATTAGATAAAATTACAATCCATATGCAAACAGAGGGGATTGTAATTAATAAATTAGAGACTACAGTCCATATGCAAACAGAGGGATTGTAATTAATAAATTAGAGAGACGACAGTCCAAATGCAACCAGAGGGGATTGTAATTAATAAATTAGAGAATACAATCCATACGCAAACAGAGGGATTGTAATTAATAAATTAGAGAAAATACAATCCATATGCAAACAGAGGGATTGTAATTAATAAATTAGAGACTACAGTCCATACGCAAACAGAGGGATTGTAATTAATAAATTAGAGAATACAATCCATATGCAAACAGAGGGGATTGTAATTAATAAATTAGAGACTACAGTCCATACGCAAACAGAGGGGATTGTAATTAATAAATTAGAGAAATTACAATCCATATGCAAACAGAGGGGATTATAATTAATAAATTAGAGACTACAGTCCATACGCAAACAGAGGGGATTGTAATTAATAAATTAGAGACTACAATCCATATGCAAACAGAGGGAATTGTAATTAATAAATTAGAGAGACGACAGTCCATACGCAAACAGAGGGGATTGTAATTAATAAATTAGATAAAATACAATCCATATGCGAACAGAGGGGATTGTAATTAATAAATTAGAGAGACTACAATACATACGCAAACAGAGGGGATTGTAATTAATAAATTAGAGAATACAGTCCATATGCAAACAGAGGGATTGTAATTAATAAATTCGATCAAATTACAATCCATATGCAAACAGAGGGGATTGTAATTAATAAATTAGAGACTACAGTCCATACGCAAACAGAGGGGATTGTAATTCATAAATTAGATAAAATTACAATCCATATGCAAACAGAGGGATTGTAATTAATAAATTAGAGACTACAGTCCATACGCAAACAGAGGGGATTGTAATTAATAAATTAGAGAAATTACAATCCATATGCAAACAGAGGGAATTGTAATTAATAAATTAGAGAGACTACAGTCCATACGCCAACAGAGGAGATTGCAATTAATAAATTAGAGACTACAGTCTATACGCAAACAGAGGAGATTGTAATTAATAAATTAGATAAAATTACAATCCATATGCGAACAGACAGGATTGTAATTAATAAATTAGATCAAATTACAATCCATACGCAAACAGAGGGGATTGTAATTAATAAATTAGAGACTACAGTCCATACGCAAACAGAGGGGATTGTAATTAATAAATTAGAGAAATTACAATCCATATGCAAACAGAGGGAATTGTAATTAATACATTAGAGAGACTACAGTCCATATGCAAACAGAGGGATTGTAATTAATAAATTAGAGACTACAGTCCATACGCAAACAGAGGGGATTGTAATGAATAAATTAGAGACTACAGTCCATACGCAAACAGAGGGATTGTAATTAATAAATTAGAGACTACAGTCCATACGCAAACAGAGGGATTGTAATTAATAAATTAGAGACTACAATCCATACGCAAACAGGGGGATTGTAATTAATAAATTACAGAGACTACAGTCCATATGCAAACAGAGGGGATTGTAATTAATAAATTAGAGACTACAGTCCATACGCAAACAGAGGGGATTGTAATTAATAAATTAGAGACTACAGTCCATATGCAAAAAGAGAGGACTGTAATTAATAAATTAGAGACTACAATCCATACGCAAACAGACGGGATTGTAATTAATAAATTAGAGAATACAATCCATATGCTAACAGAGGGGATTGTAATTAATAAATTAGAGAAATTACAATCCATATGCAAACAGAGGGAATTGTAATTAATAAATTAGAGAGACTACAATCCATATGCAAACAGAGGGATTGTAATTAATAAATTAGAGACTACAGTCCATACGCAAACAGAGGGGATTGTAATTAATAAATTAGAGAGACGACAATCCCAACGCAAACAGAGGGGATTGTAATTAATAAATTAGAGAATACAATCCATATGCAAACAGAGGGGATTGTAATTAATAAATTAGAGACTACAGTCCACACGCAAACAGAGAGGATTGTAATTAATAAATTAGAGAGATTACAATCCATACGCAAACAGAGGGGATTGTAATTAATAAATTATCAAATACAATCCATATGCAGAGTTGATTGTAATTAATAAATTAGAGAAATTACAATCCATATGCAAACAGAGGGGATTGTAATTAATAAATTAGAGACTACAGTCCATATGCAAACAGAGGGATTGTAATTAATAAATTAGAGACTACAGTCCATATGCAAACAGAGGGGATTGTAATTAATAAATTAGAGACTACAGTCCATACGCAAACAGAGGGGATTGTAATTAATAAATTAGAGACTACAGTCCATACGCAAACAGAGGGGTTGTAATTAATAAATTAGAGACTACAATCCATATGCAACCAGAGGGGATTGTAATTAATAAATTAGAGACTACAGTCCATACGCATACAGAGGGGATTGTAATTAATAAATTAGAGACTACAGTCCATACGCAAACAGAGGGGATTCTAATTAATAAATTAGAGACTACATTCCATATGCAAACAGGGGGATTGTAATTAATAAATTACAGAGTCTACAATCCATACGCAAACAGAGGGGATTGTAATTAATAAATTAGAGACTACAGTCCATACGCAAACAGAGGGATTGTAATTAATAAATTAGAGACTACAGTCCATACGCAAACAGGGGGATTGTAATTAATAAATTACAGAGACTACAATCCATATGCAAACAGAGGGATTGTAATTAATAAATTAGAGACTACAGTCCATATGCAAACAGAGGGATTGTAATTAATAAATTAGAGAGACTACAATCCATACGCAAACAGAGGGGATTGTAATTAATAAATTAGCGAATACAATCCATATGCAAACAGAGGGGATTGTAATTAATAAATTAGATCAAATTACAATCCATATGCAAACAGAGGGGATTGTAATTAATAAATTAGAGACTACAGTCCATACGCAAACAGAGGGGATTGTAATTAATAAATTAGAGAAATTACAATCCATATGCAAACAGAGGGATTGTAATTAATAAATTAGAGACTACAGTCCATACGCAAACAGAGGGGATTGTAATTAATAAATGAGAGAAATTACAAACCATATGCAAACAGAGGGAATTGTAATTAATAAATTAGAGAGACTACAGTCCATACGCAAACAGAGGAGATTGTAATTAATAAATTAGAGACTACAGTCCATACGCAAACAGAGGGATTGTAATTAATAAATTAGAGACTACAGTCCATACGCAAACAGAGGGGATTCTAATTAATAAATTAGAGACTACAATTCATATGCAACCAGAGGGGATTGTAATTAATAAATTAGAGACTACAGTCCATACGCAAACAGAGGGGATTGTAATTAATAAATTAGAGACTACAGTCCATACGCAAACAGAGTGGATTGTAATTAATAAATTAGATCAAATTACAATCCATATGCAAACAGAGGGGATTGTAATTAATAATTTAGAGACTACAGTCCATATGCAAACAGAGAGGATTGTAATTAATAAATTAGATAAATTTACAATCCATATGCAAACAGAGCGGATTGTAATTAATAAATTGGAGACTACACTCCATATGCAAACAGAGGGGATTGTAATTAATAAATTAGAGACTACAGTCCATACGCAAACAGAGGGGATTGTAATTAATAAATTAGAGACTACAGTCCATACGCAAACAGAGGGGTCTGTAATAAATAAATTAGAGACTACAATTCATATGCAACCAGAGGGGATTGTAATTAATAAATTAGAGACTACAGTCCATACGCATACAGAGGGGATTGTAATTAATAAATTAGAGACTACAGTCCATACGCAAACAGAGGGGATTCTAATTAATAAATTAGAGACTACATTCCATATGCAAACAGGGGGATTGTAATTAATAAATTACAGAGAGTACAATCCATACGCAAACAGAGGGGATTGTAATTAATAAATTAGAGACTACAGTCCATACGCAAACAGAGGGGATTCTAATTAATAAATTAGAGACTACATTCCATACGCAAACAGGGTGGATTGTAATTAATAAATTACAGAGACTACAATCCATATGCAAACAGAGGGGATTGTAATTAATAAATTAGAGACTACAGTCCATATGCAAACAGAGAGGATTGTAATTAATAAATTAGAGAGACTACAATCCATACACAAACAGACGGGATTGTAATTAATAAATTATCAAATACAATCCATATGCAACCAGAGGGGATTGTAATTAATAAATTAGATCAAATTACAATCCATATGCAAACAGAGGGGATTGTAATTAATAATTTAGAGACTACAGTCCATACGCAAACAGAGGGGATTGTAATTAATAAATTAGAGAAATTACAATCCATATGCAAACAGAGCGGATTGTAATTAATAAATTGGAGACTACAGTCCATACGCAAACAGAGGGGATTGTAATTAATAAATGAGAGAAATTACAAACCATATGCAAACAGAGGGAATTGTAATTAATAAATTAGAGAGACTACAGTCCATACGCAAACAGAGGAGATTGTAATTAATAAATTAGAGACTACAGTCCATAATCAAACAGAGGGGATTGTAATTAATAAATTAGAGACTACAGTCCATACGCAAACAGAGGGGACTGTAATAAATAAATTAGAGACTACAATTCATATGCAACCAGAGGGGATTGTAATTAAAAAATTAGAGACTACAGTCCATACGCATACAGAGGGGACTGTAATTAATAAATTAGAGACTACAGTCCATACGCAACCAGAGTGGATTGTAATTAATAAATTAGATAAAATTACAATCCATATGCAAACAGAGCGGATTGTAATTAATAAATTAGAGACTACAGTCCATACGCAAACAGAGGGGATTGTAATTAATAAATGAGAGAAATTCCAAACCATATGTAAACAGAGGGAATTGTAATTAATAAATTAGAGAGACTACAGTCCATACGCCAACAGAGGAGATTGCAATTAATAAATTAGAGACTACAGTCCATACGCAAACAGAGGAGATTGTAAATAATAAATTAGATAAAATTACAATCCATATGCGAACAGACGGGATTGTAATTAATAAATTAGATCCAATTACAATCCACAAACAGAGGGGATTGTAATAAATAAATTAGAGACTACAGTCCATATGCAAACAGAGTGGATTGTAATTAATAAATTAGAGGCTACAGTCCATACGCAAACAGAGGGATTGTAATTAATAAATTAGAGAGACTACAATCCATATGCAAACAGAGGAGATTGTAATTAATAAATTAGAGACTACAGTCCATACGCAAACAGAGGGGACTCTAATAAATAAATTAGAGACTACAATTCATATGCAACAGAGGGGATTGTAATTAATAAATTAGAGACTACAGTTCCTACGCATACAGAGGGGATTGTAATTAATAAATTAGAGACTACAGTCCATACGCAAACAGAGGGGATTCTAATTAATAAATTAGAGACTACAGTCCATACGCAAACAGAGGGGATTGTAACTAATAAATTACAGAGACTACATTCCATACGCAAACAGAGGGCATTGTAATTAATAAATTATCGAATACAATCCATATGCAAACAAAGGGGATTGTAATTAATAATTTAGAGACTACAGTCCATATGCAAACAGGGGGATTGTAATTAATAAATTAGCGAATACAATCCATATGCAAACAGAGGGGATTGTAATTAATAAATTAGATAAAATTACAATCCATATGCAAACAGAGGGGATTGTAATTTATAAATTGGAGACTACAGTCCAAATGCGAACAGAGGGGATTGTAATTAATAAATTAGAGACTACCGTCCATACGCAAACAGAGGGGATTGTAATTAATAAATGAGTGAAATTACAAACCATATGCAAACAGAGGGAATTGTAATTAATAAATTAGAGAGACTACAGTCCATACGCAAACAGAGGAGATTGTAAATAATAAATTAGATAAAATTACAATCCATATGCGAACAGAGGGGATTGTAATTAATAAATTAGAGAGACTACAGTCCAAATGAAAACAGAGGTGAATGTAATTAATAAATTAGAGACTACAGTCCATACGCAAACAGAGGGGATTGTAATTAATAAATGAGAGAAATTACAAACCATATGCAAACAGAGGGAATTGTAATTAATAAATTAGAGAGACTACAATCCATATGCAAACAGAGGAGATTGTAATTAATAAATTAGAGACTACAGACCATACGCAAACAGAGGGGATTGTAATTAATAAATTAGAGACTACAGTCCATACACAAACAGAGGGGACTCAAATAAATAAATTAGAGACTACAATTCATATGCAACCAGAGGGGATTGTAATTAATAAATTAGAGACTACAGTCCATACGCATACAGAGGGGATTGTAATTAATAAATTAGAGACTACAGTCCATACGCAAACAGAGGGGATTCTAATTAATAAATTAGAGACTACATTCCATATGCAAACAGGGGGATTGTAATTAATAAATTAGAGACTACAGACCATACGCAAACAGAGGGGATTGTAATTAATAAATTAGAGACTACAGTCCATACACAAACAGAGGGGACTCAAATAAATAAATTAGAGACTACAATTCATATGCAACCAGAGGGGATTGTAATTAATAAATTAGAGACTACAGTCCATACGCATACAGAGGGGACTGTAATTAATAAATTAGAGACTACAGTCCATACGCAAACAGAGGGGATTCTAATTAATAAATTAGAGACTACATTCCATATGCAAACAGGGTGGATTGTAATTAATAAATTACAGAGACTACAATCCATATGCAAACAGAGGGGATTGTAATTAATAATTTAGAGACTACAGTCCATACGCAAACAGAGGGGATTGCAATTAATAAATTAGATAAAATTACAATCCATATGCGAACAGACGGGATTGTAATTAATAAATTAGATCAAATTACAATCCATACGCAAACAGAGGGGATTGTAATTAATAAATTAGAGGCTACAGTCCATACGCAAACAGAGGGGATTGTAATTAATAAATTAGAGGCTACACTCCATACGCAAACAGAGGGGATTGTAAATAATAAATTAGAGACTACTGTCCATATGCAAACAGAGGGGATTGTAATTAATAAATTAGATAAAATTACAATCCATATGCAAACAGAGCGGATTGTAATTAAAAAATTGGAGACTACAGTCCATATGCAAACAGAGGGGATTGTAATTAATAAATTAGAGACTACAGTCCATACGCATACAGAGGGGACTCTAATTAATAAATTAGAGAGACGACAGTCCATATGCAAACAGAGGGATTGTAATTAATAAATTAGATAAAATTACAATCCATATACAAACAGGGTGGAATGTAATGAGTAAATGAGAGAAATTACAAACCATATGCAAACAGAGGAGATTGTAATTAATAAATTTGAGATTACAGTCCATACGCAAACAGCAGGGATTGTAATTAATAAATTAGAGACTACAGTCCATACGCAAACAGAGGGGATTGTAATTAATAAATTAGAGACTACAGTCCATATGCATACAGAGGGGATTGTAAGTAATAAATTAGAGACTACTGTCCATATGCAAACAGAGGGGATTGTAATTAATCAATTAGAGACTACACTCCACACGCAAACAGAGGGGATTGTAATTAATAAATGAGAGAAATTACAAACCATATGCAAACAAAGGGGATTGTAATTAATAAATTAGAGAGACTACAGTCCATACACAAACAGAGGAGATTGTAATTAATTAATTATATAAAATTACAATCCATATGCGAAAAGAGGAGATTGTAATTAATAAATTAGATAAAATTACAATCCATATGCGAACAGAGGGGATTGTAATTAATAAATTAGAGAGACTACAGTCCATATGCAAACAGAGGGGATTTTAATTAATAAATTAGAGACTACACTCCATACGCAAACAGAAGGGATTGTAATTAATAAATTAGATACAATTACAATCCATATACAAACAAAGGGGATTGTAATTAATAAATGAGAGAAATAACAAACCATATGCAAACAAAGGAGATTGTAATTAATAAATTAGAGACTACAGTCCATACGCAAACAGAGGGATTGTAATTAATAAATTAGAGACAACAGTCCATACGCAAACAGAGAGGATTGTAATTAATAAATTAGAGAGACGACAATCCCAACGCAAACAGAGGGCATTGTAATTAATAAATTAGTGAATACAATCGATATGCAAACAGAGGGGATTGTAATTAATGAATTAGAGACTACAGTCCACACGCAAACAGAGAGGATTGTAATTAATAAATTAGAGAGATTACAATCCATACGCAAACAGACGGCATTGTAATTAATAAATTATCAAATACAATCCATATGCAGAGTTGATTGTAATTAATAAATTCGATCAAATTACAATCCATATGCAAACAGAGGGGATTGTAATTAATAATTTAGAGACTACAGTCCATATGCAAACAGAGAGGATTGTAATTAATAAATTAGATAAATTTACAATCCATATGCAAACAGAGGGGATTGTAATTAATAAATTGGAGACTACACTCCATATGCAAACAGAGGGGACTGTAATTAATAAATTAGAGACTACAGTCCATACGCAAACAGAGGGGATTGTAATTAATAAATTAGAGACTACAGTCCATACGCAAACAGAGGGGTCTCAAATAAATAAATTAGAGACTACAATTCATATGCAACCAGAGGGGATTGTAATTAATAAATTAGAGACTACAGTCCATACGCATACAGAGGGGACTGTAATTAATAAATTAGAGACTACAGTCCATACGCAAACAGAGGGGATTCTAATTAATAAATTAGAGACTACATTCCATATGCAAGCAGGGTGGATTGTAATTAATAAATTACAGAGAGTACAATCCATACGCAAACAGAGGGGATTGTAATTAATAAATTAGAGACTACAGTCCATACGCAAACAGAGGGGATTCTAATTAATAAATTAGAGACTACATTCCATACGCAAACAGGGTGGATTGTAATTAATAAATTACAGAGACTACAATCCATATGCAAACAGAGGGGATTGTAATTAATAAATTAGAGACTACAGTCCATATGCAAACAGAGAGGATTGTAATTAATAAATTAGAGAGACTACAATCCATACACAAACAGACGGCATTGTAATTAATAAATTATCAAATACAATCCATATGCAACCAGAGGGGATTGTAATTAATAAATTAGATCAAATTACAATCCATATGCAAACAGAGGGGATTGTAATTAATAATTTAGAGACTACAGTCCATACGCAAACAGAGGGGATTGTAATTAATAAATGAGAGAAATTACAATCCATATGCAAACAGAGCGGATTGTAATTAATAAATTGGAGACTACAGTCCATACGCAAACAGAGGGGATTGTAATTAATAAATGAGAGAAATTACAAACCATATGCAAACAGAGGGAATTGTAATTAATAAATTAGAGAGACTACAGTCCATACGCAAACAGAGGAGATTGTAATTAATAAATTAGAGACTACAGTCCATAATCAAACAGAGGGGATTGTAATTAATAAATTAGAGACTACAGTCCATACGCAAACAGAGGGGACTCTAATAAATAAATTAGAGACTACAATTCATATGCAACCGGAGGGGATTGTAATTAAAAAATTAGAGACTACAGTCCATACGCATACAGAGGGGACTGTAATTAATAAATTAGAGACTACAGTCCATACGCAACCAGAGTGGATTGTAATTAATAAATTCGATCAAATTACAATCCATATGCAAACAGAGGGGATTGTAATTAATAATTTAGAGACTACAGTCCATATGCAAACAGAGAGGATTGTAATTAATAAATTAGATAAATTTACAATCCATATGCAAACAGAGCGGATTGTAATTAATAAATTGGAGACTACACTCCATATGCAAACAGAGGGGATTGTAATTAATAAATTAGAGACTACAGTCCATACGCAAACAGAGGGGATTGTAATTAATAAATTAGAGACTACAGTCCATACGCAAACAGAGGGGTCTCAAATAAATAAATTAGAGACTACAATTCATATGCAACCAGAGGGGATTGTAATTAATAAATTAGAGACTACAGTCCATACGCATACAGAGGGGACTGTAATTAATAAATTAGAGACTACAGTCCATACGCAAACAGAGGGGATTCTAATTAATAAATTAGAGACTACATTCCATATGCAAGCAGGGTGGATTGTAATTAATAAATTACAGAGAGTACAATCCATACGCAAACAGAGGGGATTGTAATTAATAAATTAGAGACTACAGTCCATACGCAAACAGAGGGGATTCTAATTAATAAATTAGAGACTACATTCCATACGCAAACAGGGTGGATTGTAATTAATAAATTACAGAGACTACAATCCATATGCAAACAGAGGGGATTGTAATTAATAAATTAGAGACTACAGTCCATATGCAAACAGAGAGGATTGTAATTAATAAATTAGAGAGACTACAATCCATACACAAACAGACGGCATTGTAATTAATAAATTATCAAATACAATCCATATGCAAACAGAGGGGATTGTAATTAATAAATTAGATCAAATTACAATCCATATGCAAACAGAGGGGATTGTAATTAATAATTTAGAGACTACAGTCCATACGCAAACAGAGGGGATTGTAATTAATAAATGAGAGAAATTACAATCCATATGCAAACAGAGCGGATTGTAATTAATAAATTGGAGACTACAGTCCATACGCAAACAGAGGGGATTGTAATTAATAAATGAGAGAAATTACAAACCATATGCAAACAGAGGGAATTGTAATTAATAAATTAGAGAGACTACAGTCCATACGCAAACAGAGGAGATTGTAATTAATAAATTAGAGACTACAGTCCATAATCAAACAGAGGGGATTGTAATTAATAAATTAGAGACTACAGTCCATACGCAAACAGAGGGGACTCTAATAAATAAATTAGAGACTACAATTCATATGCAACCGGAGGGGATTGTAATTAAAATATTAGAGACTACAGTCCATACGCATACAGAGGGGACTGTAATTAATAAATTAGAGACTACAGTCCATACGCAACCAGAGTGGATTGTAATTAATAAATTAGATAAAATTACAATCCATATGCAAACAGAGCGGATTGTAATTAATAAATTAGAGACTACAGTCCATACGCAAACAGAGGGGATTGTAATTAATAAATGAGAGAAATTCCAAACCATATGTAAACAGAGGGAATTGTAATTAATAAATTAGAGAGACTACAGTCCATACGCCAACAGAGGAGATTGCAATTAATAAATTAGAGACTACAGTCCATACGCAAACAGAGGAGATTGTAAATAATAAATTAGATAAAATTCCAATCCATATGCGAACAGACGGGATTGTAATTAATAAATTAGATCCAATTACAATCCACAAACAGAGGGGATTGTAATAAATAAATTAGAGACTACAGTCCATATGCAAACAGAGTGGATTGTAATTAATAAATTAGAGGCTACAGTCCATACGCAAACAGAGGGATTGTAATTAATAAATTAGAGAGACTACAATCCATATGCAAACAGAGGAGATTGTAATTAATAAATTAGAGACTACAGTCCATACGCAAACAGAGGGGACTCTAATAAATAAATTAGAGACTACAATTCATATGCAACAAGAGGGGATTGTAATTAATAAATTAGAGACTACAGTTCCTACGCATACAGAGGGGACTGTAATTAATAAATTAGAGACTACAGTCCATACGCAAACAGAGGGGATTCTAATCAATAAATTAGAGACTACAGTCCATACGCAAACAGAGGGGATTGTAACTAATAAATTACAGAGACTACATTCCATATGCAAACAGAGGGCATTGTAATTAATAAATTATCGAATACAATCCATATGCAAACAAAGGGGATTGTAATTAATAATTTAGAGACTACAGTCCATATGCAAACAGTGGGGATTGTAATTAATAAATTAGCGAATACAATCCATATGCAAACAGAGGGGATTGTAATTAATAAATTAGATAAAATTACAATCCATATGCAAACAGAGGGGATTGTAATTTATAAATTGGAGACTACAGTCCAAATGCGAACAGAGGGGATTGTAATTAATAAATTAGAGACTACCGTCCATACGCAAACAGAGGGGATTGTAATTAATAAATGAGTGAAATTACAAACCATATGCAAACAGAGGGAATTGTAATTAATAAATTAGAGAGACTACAGTCCATACGCAAACAGAGGAGATTGTAAATAATAAATTAGATAAAATTACAATCCATATGCGAACAGAGGGGATTGTAATTAATAAATTAGAGAGACTACAGTCCAAATGAAAACAGAGGTGAATGTAATTAATAAATTAGAGACTACAGTCCATACGCAAACAGAGGGGATTGTAATTAATAAATGAGAGAAATTACAAACCATATGCAAACAGAGGGAATTGTAATTAATAAATTAGAGAGACTACAATCCATATGCAAACAGAGGAGATTGTAATTAATAAATTAGAGACTACAGACCATACGCAAACAGAGGGGATTGTAATTAATAAATTAGAGACTACAGTCCATACACAAACAGAGGGGACTCAAATAAATAAATTAGAGACTACAATTCATATGCAACCAGAGGGGATTGTAATTAATAAATTAGAGACTACAGTCCATACGCATACAGAGGGGATTATAATTAATAAATTAGTGACTACAGTCCATACGCAAACAGAGGGGATTCTAATTAATAAATTAGAGACTACATTCCATATGCAAGCAGGGTGGATTGTAATTAATAAATTAGAGACTACAGACCATACGCAAACAGAGGGGATTGTAATTAATAAATTAGAGACTACAGTCCATACACAAACAGAGGGGACTCAAATAAATAAATTAGAGACTACAATTCATATGCAACCAGAGGGGATTGTAATTAATAAATTAGAGACTACAGTCCATACGCATACAGAGGGGACTATAATTAATAAATTAGTGACTACAGTCCATACGCAAACAGAGGGGATTCTAATTAATAAATTAGAGACTACATTCCATATGCAAGCAGGGTGGATTGTAATTAATAAATTACAGAGACTACAATCCATATGCAAACAGAGGGGATTGTAATTAATAATTTAGAGACTACAGTCCATACGCAAACAGAGGGGATTGCAATTAATAAATTAGATAAAATTACAATCCATATGCGAACAGACGGGATTGTAATTAATAAATTAGATCAAATTACAATCCATACGCAAACAGAGGGGATTGTAATTAATAAATTAGAGGCTACAGTCCATACGCAAACAGAGGGGATTGTAATTAATAAATTAGAGGCTACACTCCATACGCAAACAGAGGGGATTGTAAATAATAAATTAGAGACTACTGTCCATATGCAAACAGAGGGGATTGTAATTAATAAATTAGATAAAATTACAATCCATATGCAAACAGAGCGGATTGTAATTAAAAAATTGGAGACTGCAGTCCATATGCAAACAGAGGGGATTGTAATTAATAAATTAGAGACTACAGTCCATACGCATACAGAGGGGACTCTAATTAATAAATTAGAGAGACGACAGTCCATATGCAAACAGAGGGGATTGTAATTAATAAATTAGATAAAATTACAATCCATATACAAACAGGGTGGAATGTAATGAGTAAATGAGAGAAATTACAAACCATATGCAAACAGAGGAGATTGTAATTAATAAATTTGAGATTACAGTCCATACGCAAACAGCAGGGATTGTAATTAATAAATTAGAGACTACAGTCCATACGCAAACAGAGGGGATTGTAATTAATAAATTAGAGACTACAGTCCATATGCATACAGAGGGGATTGTAAGTAATAAATTAGAGACTACTGTCCATATGCAAACAGAGGGGATTGTAATTAATAAATTAGAGACTACACTCCACACGCAAACAGAGGGGATTGTAATTAATAAATGAGAGAAATTACAAACCACATGCAAACAAAGGGGATTGTAATTAATAAATTAGAGAGACTACAGTCCATACACAAACAGAGGAGATTGTAATTAATTAATTATATAAAATTACAATCCATATGCGAAAAGAGGAGATTGTAATTAATAAATTAGATAAAATTACAATCCATATGCGAACAGAGGGGATTGTAATTAATAAATTAGAGAGACTACAGTCCATATGCAAACAGAGGGGATTTTAATTAATCAATTAGAGACTACACTCCATACGCAAACAGAAGGGATTGTAATTAATAAATTAGATACAATTACAATCCATATACAAACAAAGGGGATTGTAATTAATAAATGAGAGAAATAACAAACCATATGCAAACAGAGGAGATTGTAATTAATAAATTAGAGACTACAGTCCATACGCAAACAGCAGGGATTGTAATTAATAAATTAGAGACTACAGTCTATACGCAAACAGAGGAGATTGTAAATAATAAATTAGATAAAATTACAATCCATATGCGAACAGACAGGATTGTAATTAATAAATTAGATCAAATTACAATCCATACGCAAACAGAGTGGATTGTAATTAATAAATTAGAGGCTACAGTCCATACGCAAACAGAGGGGATTGTAATTAATAAATGAGAGAAATTACAAACCATATGCAAACAGAGGGAATTGTAATTAATACATTAGAGAGACTACACTCCATATGCAAACAGAGGAGATTGTAATTAATAAATTAGAGACTACAGTCCATACGCAAACAGAGGGGATTGTAATGAATAAATTAGAGACTACAGTCCATACGCAAACAGAGTGGATTGTAATTAATAAATTAGAGGCTACAGTCCATACGCAAACAGAGCGGATTCTAATTAATAAATGAGAGACTACAATCCATACGCAAACAGGGTGGATTGTAATTAATAAATTACAGAGACTACATTCCACATGCAAACAGAGGGGATTGTAATTAATAAATTAGAGACTACAGTCCATACGCAAACAGAGGGGATTGTAATTAATAAATTAGAGACTACAGTCCATATGCAAAAAGAGAGGACTGTAATTAATAAATTAGAGACTACAATCCATACGCAAACAGACGGCATTGTAATTAATAAATTATCGAATACAATCCATATGCTAACAGAGGGGATTGTAATTAATAAATGAGAGAAATTACAAACCATATGCAAACAGAGGGAATTGTAATTAATAAATTAGAGAGACTACAATCCATATGCAACCAGAGGAGATTGTAATTAATAAATTAGAGACAACAGTCCATACGCAAACAGAGAGGATTGTAATTAATAAATTAGAGAGACGACAATCCCAACGCAAACAGAGGGCATTGTAATTAATAAATTAGTGAATACAATCGATATGCAAACAGAGGGGATTGTAATTAATAAATTAGAGACTACAGTCCACACGCAAACAGAGAGGATTGTAATTAATAAATTAGAGAGATTACAATCCATACGCAAACAGACGGCATTGTAATTAATAAATTATCAAATACAATCCATATGCAGAGTTGATTGTAATTAATAAATTCGATCAAATTACAATCCATATGCAAACAGAGGGGATTGTAATTAATAATTTAGAGACTACAGTCCATATGCAAACAGAGAGGATTGTAATTAATAAATTAGATAAATTTACAATCCATATGCAAACAGAGCGGATTGTAATTAATAAATTGGAGACTACACTCCATATGCAAACAGAGGGGATTGTAATTAATAAATTAGAGACTACAGTCCATACGCAAACAGAGGGGATTGTAATTAATAAATTAGAGACTACAGTCCATACGCAAACAGAGGGGTCTCAAATAAATAAATTAGAGACTACAATTCATATGCAACCAGAGGGGATTGTAATTAATAAATTAGAGACTACAGTCCATACGCATACAGAGGGGACTGTAATTAATAAATTAGAGACTACAGTCCATACGCAAACAGAGGGGATTCTAATTAATAAATTAGAGACTACATTCCATATGCAAGCAGGGTGGATTGTAATTAATAAATTACAGAGAGTACAATCCATACGCAAACAGAGGGGATTGTAATTAATAAATTAGAGACTACAGTCCATACGCAAACAGAGGGGATTCTAATTAATAAATTAGAGACTACATTCCATACGCAAACAGGGTGGATTGTAATTAATAAATTACAGAGACTACAATCCATATGCAAACAGAGGGGATTGTAATTAATAAATTAGAGACTACAGTCCATATGCAAACAGAGAGGATTGTAATTAATAAATTAGAGAGACTACAATCCATACACAAACAGACGGCATTGTAATTAATAAATTATCAAATACAATCCATATGCAACCAGAGGGGATTGTAATTAATAAATTAGATCAAATTACAATCCATATGCAAACAGAGGGGATTGTAATTAATAATTTAGAGACTACAGTCCATACGCAAACAGAGGGGATTGTAATTAATAAATGAGAGAAATTACAATCCATATGCAAACAGAGCGGATTGTAATTAATAAATTGGAGACTACAGTCCATACGCAAACAGAGGGGATTGTAATTAATAAATGAGAGAAATTACAAACCATATGCAAACAGAGGGAATTGTAATTAATAAATTAGAGAGACTACAGTCCATACGCAAACAGAGGAGATTGTAATTAATAAATTAGAGACTACAGTCCATAATCAAACAGAGGGGATTGTAATTAATAAATTAGAGACTACAGTCCATACGCAAACAGAGGGGACTCTAATAAATAAATTAGAGACTACAATTCATATGCAACCAGAGGGGATTGTAATTAAAAAATTAGAGACTACAGTCCATACGCATACAGAGGGGACTGTAATTAATAAATTAGAGACTACAGTCCATACGCAACCAGAGTGGATTGTAATTAATAAATTAGATAAAATTACAATCCATATGCAAACAGAGCGGATTGTAATTAATAAATTAGAGACTACAGTCCATACGCAAACAGAGGGGATTGTAATTAATAAATGAGAGAAATTCCAAACCATATGTAAACAGAGGGAATTGTAATTAATAAATTAGAGAGACTACAGTCCATACGCCAACAGAGGAGATTGCAATTAATAAATTAGAGACTACAGTCCATACGCAAACAGAGGAGATTGTAAATAATAAATTAGATAAAATTCCAATCCATATGCGAACAGACGGGATTGTAATTAATAAATTAGATCCAATTACAATCCACAAACAGAGGGGATTGTAATAAATAAATTAGAGACTACAGTCCATATGCAAACAGAGTGGATTGTAATTAATAAATTAGAGGCTACAGTCCATACGCAAACAGAGGGATTGTAATTAATAAATTAGAGAGACTACAATCCATATGCAAACAGAGGAGATTGTAATTAATAAATTAGAGACTACAGTCCATACGCAAACAGAGGGGACTCTAATAAATAAATTAGAGACTACAATTCATATGCAACAAGAGGGGATTGTAATTAATAAATTAGAGACTACAGTTCCTACGCATACAGAGGGGACTGTAATTAATAAATTAGAGACTACAGTCCATACGCAAACAGAGGGGATTCTAATCAATAAATTAGAGACTACAGTCCATACGCAAACAGAGGGGATTGTAACTAATAAATTACAGAGACTACATTCCATATGCAAACAGAGGGCATTGTAATTAATAAATTATCGAATACAATCCATATGCAAACAAAGGGGATTGTAATTAATAATTTAGAGACTACAGTCCATATGCAAACAGTGGGGATTGTAATTAATAAATTAGCGAATACAATCCATATGCAAACAGAGGGGATTGTAATTAATAAATTAGATAAAATTACAATCCATATGCAAACAGAGGGGATTGTAATTTATAAATTGGAGACTACAGTCCAAATGCGAACAGAGGGGATTGTAATTAATAAATTAGAGACTACCGTCCATACGCAAACAGAGGGGATTCTAATTAATAAATGAGTGAAATTACAAACCATATGCAAACAGAGGGAATTGTTATTAATAAATTAGAGAGACTACAGTCCATACGCAAACAGAGGAGATTGTAAATAATAAATTAGATAAAATTACAATCCATATGCGAACAGAGGGGATTGTAATTAATAAATTAGAGAGACTACAGTCCAAATGAAAACAGAGGTGAATGTAATTAATAAATTAGAGACTACAGTCCATACGCAAACAGAGGGGATTGTAATTAATAAATGAGAGAAATTACAAACCATATGCAAACAGAGGGAATTGTAATTAATAAATTAGAGAGACTACAATCCATATGCAAACAGAGGAGATTGTAATTAATAAATTAGAGACTACAGACCATACGCAAACAGAGGGGATTGTAATTAATAAATTAGAGACTACAGTCCATACACAAACAGAGGGGACTCAAATAAATAAATTAGAGACTACAATTCATATGCAACCAGAGGGGATTGTAATTAATAAATTAGAGACTACAGTCCATACGCATACAGAGGGGATTATAATTAATAAATTAGTGACTACAGTCCATACGCAAACAGAGTGGATTGTAATTAATAAATTAGAGACTACATTCCATATGCAAGCAGGGTGGATTGTAATTAATAAATTAGAGACTACAGACCATACGCAAACAGAGGGGATTGTAATTAATAAATTAGAGACTACAGTCCATACACAAACAGAGGGGACTCAAATAAATAAATTAGAGACTACAATTCATATGCAACCAGAGGGGATTGTAATTAATAAATTAGAGACTACAGTCCATACGCATACAGAGGGGACTATAATTAATAAATTAGTGACTACAGTCCATACGCAAACAGAGGGGATTCTAATTAATAAATTAGAGACTACATTCCATATGCAAGCAGGGTGGATTGTAATTAATAAATTACAGAGACTACAATCCATATGCAAACAGAGGGGATTGTAATTAATAATTTAGAGACTACAGTCCATACGCAAACAGAGGGGATTGCAATTAATAAATTAGATAAAATTACAATCCATATGCGAACAGACGGGATTGTAATTAATAAATTAGATCAAATTACAATCCATACGCAAACAGAGGGGATTGTAATTAATAAATTAGAGGCTACAGTCCATACGCAAACAGAGGGGATTGTAATTAATAAATTAGAGGCTACACTCCATACGCAAACAGAGGGGATTGTAAATAATAAATTAGAGACTACTGTCCATATGCAAACAGAGGGGATTGTAATTAATAAATTAGATAAAATTACAATCCATATGCAAACAGAGCGGATTGTAATTAAAAAATTGGAGACTGCAGTCCATATGCAAACAGAGGGGATTGTAATTAATAAATTAGAGACTACAGTCCATACGCATACAGAGGGGACTCTAATTAATAAATTAGAGAGACGACAGTCCATATGCAAACAGAGGGGATTGTAATTAATAAATTAGATAAAATTACAATCCATATACAAACAGGGTGGAATGTAATGAGTAAATGAGAGAAATTACAAACCATATGCAAACAGAGGAGATTGTAATTAATAAATTTGAGATTACAGTCCATACGCAAACAGCAGGGATTGTAATTAATAAATTAGAGACTACAGTCCATACGCAAACAGAGGGGATTGTAATTAATAAATTAGAGACTACAGTCCATATGCATACAGAGGGGATTGTAAGTAATAAATTAGAGACTACTGTCCATATGCAAACAGAGGGGATTGTAATTAATCAATTAGAGACTACACTCCACACGCAAACAAAGGGGATTGTAATTAATAAATGAGAGAAATTACAAACCACATGCAAACAAAGGGGATTGTAATTAATAAATTAGAGAGACTACAGTCCATACACAAACAGAGGAGATTGTAATTAATTAATTATATAAAATTACAATCCATATGCGAAAAGAGGAGATTGTAATTAATAAATTAGATAAAATTACAATCCATATGCGAACAGAGGGGATTGTAATTAATAAATTAGAGAGACTACAGTCCATATGCAAACAGAGGGGATTTTAATTAATCAATTAGAGACTACACTCCATACGCAAACAGAAGGGATTGTAATTAATAAATTAGATACAATTACAATCCATATACAAACAAAGGGGATTGTAATTAATAAATGAGAGAAATAACAAACCATATGCAAACAAAGGAGATTGTAATTAATAAATTAGAGGCTACAGTCCATACGCAAACAGCAGGGATTGTAATTAATAAATTAGAGACTACAGTCCATATGCAAACAGAGGGGATTGTAATTAATAAGTTAGAGACTACAATCCATATGCAAACAGGGTGGATTGTAATTAATAAATTATAGAGACTACAATCCATTGGCAAACAGAGGGGATTGTAATTAATAAATTAGAGACTACAGTCCATATGCAAACAGAGGGGATTGTAATTAATAAATGAGAGAAATTACAAACCATATGCAACCAGAGGAGATTGTAATAAATAATTTAGAGACTACAGCCCATACGCAAACAGAGGGGATTGTAATCAATAAATGAGAGAAATTACAAACCATATGCAAACAGAGGGAACTGTAATTAATAAATTAGAGAGACTACAATCCATATACAAACAGAGGGCATTGTAATTAATAAATTATCGAATACAATCCATACGCAAACAGAGGGGATTGTAATTAATAAATTAGATCAAATTACAATCCATATGCAAACAGAGGGTATTGTAATTAATAATTTAGAGACTACAGTCCATACGCAAACAGAGGGGATTGTAATTAATAAATTACCGAATACAATCCATACGCAAACAGAGGGGATTGTAATTAATAAATTACCGAATACAATCCATACGCAAACAGAGGGGATTGTAATTAATAAATTAGAGACTACAATCCATATGCAAACAGGGTCGATTGAAATTAATAAATTACAGAGACAACAATCCATGCGCAAACAGAGGGAATTGTAATTAATAAATTAGAGAGACTACAATCCCAATGCAAACAGAGGGCATTGTAATTAATAAATGAGAGAAATTACAAACCATATGCAAACAGAGGGGATTGTAATTAATAAATTAGAGAGACTACAGTCCATACGCAAATAGAGGAAATTGTAATCAATAAATTAGATAAAATTACCATCCATATGCGAACAGAGGGGATTGTAATTAATAAATTAGAGAGACTACAGTCCATATGCAAACAGAGGGGATTGTAATTAATAAATTAGATAAAATTAAAATTCATATGCAAACAGAGGGGATTGTAATTAATAAATTAGAGAGACAACAGTCCATACGCAAACAGCGGGGATTGTAATTAATAAATTAGAGACTACAGTCCATACGCAAACATAGGGGATTGTAATTAATAAATTAGAGACTACAGTCCATACGCAAACAGAGGGGATTGTAATTAATAAATTGGAGACTACAATCCATATGCAAACAGAGGGCATTGTAATTAATAAATGAGAGAAATTACAAACCATATGCAAACAGAGGGAATTGTAATTAATAAATTAGAGAGACTACAGTCCATACGCAAACAGAGGAGATTGTAATTAATAAATTAGATAAAATTACAATCCATACGCAAACAGATGGGATTGTAATTAATAAATTAGAGACTACATTCCATATGCAAACAGAGGGGATTGTAATTAATAAATTAGAGACTACAGTCCATACGCAAACAGAGGGCATTGTAATTAATAAATTAGAGACTACAGTCCATACGCATACAGAGGGGACTGTAATTAATAAATTAGAGAGACGACAGTCCATATGCAAACAGAGGGAATTGTAATTAATAAATTAGATAAAATTACAATCCATATACAAACAGAGGGGATTGTAATGAGTAAATGAGAGAAATTACAAACCATATGCAAACAGAGGAGATTGCAATTAATAAATTAGAGACTACAGTCCATACGCAAACAGAGGGGATTGTAATTAATAAATTAGAGACTACAGTCCATACGCATACAGAGCGGACTGTAATTAATAAATTAGAGACTACAGTCCATACGCAAACAGAGGGGACTGTAATTAATAAATTAGAGACTACAGTCCATATGCAAACAGAGGGGATTGTAATTAATAAATTAGAGACTACAATTCATATGCAAACAGGGTGGATTGTAATTAATAAATTAGAGAGACTACAGTCCATACGCAAACAGAGGAGATTTTAATTAATAAATTAGATAAAATTACAATCCATACGCAAACAGAGGGGATTGTAATTAATAAATTAGAGAGATGACAGTCCATATGCAAACAGAGGGGATTGTAATTAATAAATTAGAGACAACAGTCCATACGCAAACAGAGGGGATTGTAATTAATAAATTAGAGACTACAGTCCATACGCAAACAGAGGGGATTGTAATTAATAAATTAGAGACTACAATTCATATGCAAACAGGGTGGATTGTAATTAATAAATTACAGAGACTACAATCCATACGCAAACAGAGGGCTTTGTAATTAATAAATGAGAGAATACAATCCATATGCAAACAGAGGGGATTGTAATTAATGAATTAGAGACTACAGTCCATATGCAAACAGAGGGGATTGTAATTAATAATTTAGAGACTACAGTCCATACGCAAACAGTGGGGATTGCAATTAATATATGAGAGAAAGTACAAACCATATGCAAACAGAGGGAATTGTAATTAATAAATTAGAGACAACAGTCCATACGCAAACAGAGGGGATAGTAATTAATAAATTACCGAATACAATCCCAATGCAAACAGAGGGCATTGTAATTAATAAATTAGAGAATACAATCCATATGCAAACAGAGGGGATTGTAATTAATAAATTAGAGACTACAGTCCATACGCAAACAAAGGGGATTGTAATCAATAAATTAGATAAAATTACAATCCATATGCAAACAGAGGGGATTGTAATTAATAAATTAGAGACTACAGTCCATACGCCAACAGAGGGGATTGTAATTAATAAATGAGACAAATTACAAACCATATGCAAACAGAGGGGATTGTAATTAATAAATTAGAAAGACGACAGTCCATATGCAAACAGAGGGAATTGTAATTAATAAATTAGATAAAATTACAATCCATATACAAACAGAGGGGATTGTAATTAGTAAATGAGAGAAATTACAAACCATATGCAAACAGAGGAGATTGTAATTAATAAATTAGAGACTACAGTCCATACGCAAACAGCAGGGATTGTAATTAATAAATTAGAGACTACAGTCCATACGCATACAGAGGGGACTGTAATTAATAAATTAGAGACTACAGTCCATATGCAAACAGAGGGGATTATAATTAATAAATTAGAGGCTACAGTCCATACGCAAACAGAGGGGACTGTAATTAATAAATTAGAGACTACAGTCCATTCGCAAACAGAGGGGATTGTAATTAATAAATTAGAGACTACAATTCATATGCAAACAGGGTGGATTGTAATTGATAAATTACAGAGACTACAATCCATATGCAAACAGAGGGCATTGTAATTAATAAATGAGAGAATACAATCCATATGCAAACAGAGGGGATTGTAATTAATGAATTAGAGACTACAGTCCATATGCAAACAGAGGGGATTGTAATTAATAATTTAGAGACTACAGTCCATACGCAAACAGAGGGGATTGTAATTAATAAATGAGAGAAATTACAAACCATATGCAAACAGAGGGAATTGTAATTAATAAATTAGAGACAACAGTCCATACGCAAACAGAGGGGATTGTAATTAACAAATTACGGAATACAATCCCAATGCAAACAGAGGGCATTGTAATTAATAAATTAGTGAATACAATCCAGATGCAAACAGAGGGGATTGTAATTAATGAATTAGAGACTACAGTCCATACGCAAACAAGGGGATTGTAATCAATAAATTAGATAAAATTACAATCCATATGCAAACAGAGGGGATTGTAATTAATAAATTAGAGACTACAGTCCATACGCAAACAGAGGGGATTGTAATTAATAAATGAGACAAATTACAAACCATATGCAAACAGAGGGGATTGTAATTAATAAATTAGAGAGACTACAGTCCATACGCAAACAGAGGAGATTGTAATTAATAAATTAGATAAAATTACAATCCATATGCAATCAGAGGGGATTGTAATTAATAAATTAGAGAGACTACAGTCCATATGCAAACAGGGTGGATTGTAATTAATAAATTAGATAAAATTACAATCCATATACAAACAGAGGGGATTGTAATTAATAAATGAGAGAAATTACAAACCATATGCAAACAGAGGAGATTGTAATTAATAAATTAGAGATTACAGTCCATATGCAAACAGAGGGGATTCTAATTAAGAAATTAGAGACTACAATCCATATGCAAACAGGGTGGATTGTAATTAATAAATTACAGAGACTACAATCCATACGCAAACAGAGGGGATTGTAATTAATAAATTAGAGAGACGACAGTCCATACGCAAACAGAGGAGATTGTAATTAATAAATTAGATAAAATTACAAACCATATGCGAACAGAGGGGATTGTAATTAATAAATTAGAGAGACTGCAGTCCATATGCAAACAGAGAGGATTGTAATTAATAAATTAGAGAGACTACAATACATACGCAAACAGACGGCATTGTAATTAATAAATTAGAGAATACAGTCCTTATGCAAACAGAGGGGATTGTAATTAATAAATTCGATCAAATTACAATCCATATGCAAACAGAGGGGATTGTAATTAATAAATTAGAGACTACAGTCCATACGCAAACAGAGGGGATTGTAATTCATAAATTAGATAAAATTACAATCCATATGCAAACAGAGCGGATTGT
Organism: Hemiscyllium ocellatum; assembly: GCF_020745735.1. Lineage (NCBI taxonomy): Eukaryota > Metazoa > Chordata > Chondrichthyes > Orectolobiformes > Hemiscylliidae > Hemiscyllium > Hemiscyllium ocellatum. The sequence continues at coordinate 78,000 of NW_026869123.1, read as the reverse complement.
AATTAATAAATTGGAGACTACAGTCCATACGCAAACAGAGGGGATTGTAATTAATAAATGAGAGAAATTACAAACCATATGCAAACAGAGGGAATTGTAATTAATAAATTAGAGAGACTACAGTCCATACGCCAACAGAGGAGATTGCAATTAATAAATTAGAGACTACAGTCTATACGCAAACAGAGGAGATTGTAAATAATAAATTAGATAAAATTACAATCCATATGCGAACAGACAGGATTGTAATTAATAAATTAGATCAAATTACAATCCATACGCAAACAGAGTGGATTGTAATTAATAAATTAGAGACTACAGTCCATACGCAAACAGAGGGGATTGTAATTAATAAATGAGAGAAATTACAAACCATATGCAAACAGAGGGAATTGTAATTAATACATTAGAGAGACTACACTCCATATGCAAACAGAGGAGATTGTAATTAATAAATTAGAGACTACAGTCCATACGACAACAGAGGGGATTGTAATGAATAAATTAGAGACTACAGTCCATACGCAAACAGAGTGGATTGTAATTAATAAATTAGAGGCTACAGTCCATACGCAAACAGAGCGGATTCTAATTAATAAATGAGAGACTACAATCCATACGCAAACAGGGTGGATTGTAATTAATAAATTACAGAGACTACATTCCACATGCAAACAGAGGGGATTGTAATTAATAAATTAGAGACTACAGTCCATACGCAAACAGAGGGGATTGTAATTAATAAATTAGAGACTACAGTCCATATGCAAAAAGAGAGGACTGTAATTAATAAATTAGAGACTACAATCCATACGCAAACAGACGGCATTGTAATTAATAAATTATCGAATACAATCCATATGCTAACAGAGGGGATTGTAATTAATAAATGAGAGAAATTACAAACCATATGCAAACAGAGGGAATTGTAATTAATAAATTAGAGAGACTACAATCCATATGCAACCAGAGGAGATTGTAATTAATAAATTAGAGACAACAGTCCATACGCAAACAGAGAGGATTGTAATTAATAAATTAGAGAGACGACAATCCCAACGCAAACAGAGGGCATTGTAATTAATAAATTAGAGACTACAGTCCATACGCAAACAGAGGGATTGTAATTAATAAATTAGAGACTACAGTCCATACGCAAACAGAGGGGACTGTAATTAATAAATTAGAGACTACAGTCCATATGCAAACAGAGGGGATTATAATTAATAAATTAGAGGCTACAGTCCATACGCAAACAGAGGGGACTGTAATTAATAAATTAGAGACTACAGTCCATACGCAAACAGAGGGGATTGTAATTAATAAATTAGAGACTACAATTCATATGCAAACAGGGTGGATTGTAATTAATAAATTACAGAGACTACAATCCATATGCAAACAGAGGGCATTGTAATTAATAAATGAGAGAATACAATCCATATGCAAACAGAGGGGATTGTAATTAATGAATTAGAGACTACAGTCCATATGCAAACAGAGGGGATTGTAATTAATAATTTAGAGACTACAGTCCCTACGCAAACAGAGGGGATTGCAATTAATATATGAGAGAAATTACAAACCTTATGCAAACAGAGGGAATTGTAATTAATAAATTAGAGACAACAGTCCATACGCAAACAGAGGGGATTGTAATTAACAAATTACGGAATACAATCCCAATGCAAACAGAGGGCATTGTAATTAATAAATTAGTGAATACAATCCAGATGCAAACAGAGGGGATTGTAATTAATGAATTAGAGACTACAGTCCATACGCAAACAAAGGGGATTGTAATCAATAAATTAGATAAAATTACAATCCATATGCAAACAGAGGGGATTGTAATTAATAAATTAGAGACTACAGTCCATACGCCAACAGAGGGGATTGTAATTAATAAATGAGACAAATTACAAACCATATGCAAACAGAGGGGATTGTAATTAATAAATTAGAGAGACTACAGTCCATACGCAAACAGAGGAGATTGTAATTAATAAATTAGATAAAATTACAATACATATGCGATCAGAGGGGATTGTAATTAATAAATTAGAGAGACTACAGTCCATATGCAAACAGGGGGATTGTAATTAATAAATTAGATAAAATTACAATCCATATACAAACAGAGGGGATTGTAATTAATAAATGAGAGAAATTACAAACCATATGCAAACAGAGGAGATTGTAATTAATAAATTAGAGATTACAGTCCATATGCAAACAGAGGGGATTCTAATTAAGAAATTAGAGACTACAATCCATATGCAAACAGGGTGGATTGTAATTAATAAATTACAGAGACTACAATCCATACGCAAACAGAGGGGATTGTAATTAATAAATTAGAGAGACGACAGTCCATACGCAAACAGAGGAGATTGTAATTAATAAATTAGATAAAATTACAAACCATATGCGAACAGAGGGGATTGTAATTAATAAATTAGAGAGACTGCAGTCCATATGCAAACAGAGAGGATTGTAATTAATAAATTAGAGAGACTACAATACATACGCAAACAGACGGCATTGTAATTAATAAATTAGAGAATACAGTCCTTATGCAAACAGAGGGGATTGTAATTAATAAATTCGATCAAATTACAATCCATATGCAAACAGAGGGGATTGTAATTAATAAATTAGAGACTACAGTCCATACGCAAACAGAGGGGATTGTAATTCATAAATTAGATAAAATTACAATCCATATGCAAACAGAGCGGATTGTAATTAATAAATTGGAGACTACAGTCCATACGCAAACAGAGGGGATTGTAATTAATAAATGAGAGAAATTACAAACCATATGCAAACAGAGGGAATTGTAATTAATAAATTAGAGAGACTACAGTCCATACGCCAACAGAGGAGATTGCAATTAATAAATTAGAGACTACAGTCCATACGCAAACAGAGGAGATTGTAAATAATAAATTAGATAAAATTACAATCCATATGCGAACAGACAGGATTGTAATTAATAAATTAGATCAAATTACAATCCATACGCAAACAGAGTGGATTGTAATTAATAAATTAGAGGCTACAGTCCATACGCAAACAGAGGGGATTGTAATTAATAAATGAGAGAAATTACAAACCATATGCAAACAGAGGGAATTGTAATTAATACATTAGAGAGACTACACTCCATATGCAAACAGAGGAGATTGTAATTAATAAATTAGAGACTACAGTCCATACGACAACAGAGGGGATTGTAATGAATAAATTAGAGACTACAGTCCATACGCAAACAGAGTGGATTGTAATTAATAAATTAGAGGCTACAGTCCATACGCAAACAGAGCGGATTGTAATTAATAAATTAGAGAGACGACAATCCCAACGCAAACAGAGGGCATTGTAATTAATAAATTAGTGAATACAATCGATATGCAAACAGAGGGGATTGTAATTAATGAATTAGAGACTACAGTCCACACGCAAACAGAGAGGATTGTAATTAATAAATTAGAGAGATTACAATCCATACGCAAACAGACGGCATTGTAATTAATAAATTATCAAATACAATCCATATGCAGAGTTGATTGTAATTAATAAATTCGATCAAATTACAATCCATATGCAAACAGAGGGGATTGTAATTAATAATTTAGAGACTACAGTCCATATGCAAACAGAGAGGATTGTAATTAATAAATTAGATAAATTTACAATCCATATGCAAACAGAGCGGATTGTAATTAATAAATTGGAGACTACACTCCATATGCAAACAGAGGGGATTGTAATTAATAAATTAGAGACTACAGTCCATACGCAAACAGAGGGGATTGTAATTAATAAATTAGAGACTACAGTCCATACGCAAACAGAGGGGTCTCAAATAAATAAATTAGAGACTACAATTCATATGCAACCAGAGGGGATTGTAATTAATAAATTAGAGACTACAGTCCATACGCATACAGAGGGGATTGTAATTAATAAATTAGAGACTACAGTCCATACGCAAACAGAGGGGATTCTAATTAATAAATTAGAGACTACATTCCATACGCAAACAGGGTGGATTGTAATTAATAAATTACAGAGACTACAATCCATATGCAAACAGAGGGGATTGTAATTAATAAATTAGAGACTACAGTCCATATGCAAACAGAGAGGATTGTAATTAATAAATTAGAGAGACTACAATCCATACACAAACAGACGGCATTGTAATTAATAAATTATCAAATACAATCCATATGCAACCAGAGGGGATTGTAATTAATAAATTAGATCAAATTACAATCCATATGCAAACAGAGGGGATTGTAATTAATAATTTAGAGACTACAGTCCATACGCAAACAGAGGGGATTGTAATTAATAAATGAGAGAAATTACAATCCATATGCAAACAGAGCGGATTGTAATTAATAAATTGGAGACTACAGTCCATACGCAAACAGAGGGGATTGTAATTAATAAATGAGAGAAATTACAAACCATATGCAAACAGAGGGAATTGTAATTAATAAATTAGAGAGACTACAGTCCATACGCAAACAGAGGAGATTGTAATTAATAAATTAGAGACTACAGTCCATAATCAAACAGAGGGGATTGTAATTAATAAATTAGAGACTACAGTCCATACGCAAACAGAGGGGACTCTAATAAATAAATTAGAGACTACAATTCATATGCAACCGGAGGGGATTGTAATTAAAAAATTAGAGACTACAGTCCATACGCATACAGAGGGGACTGTAATTAATAAATTAGAGACTACAGTCCATACGCAACCAGAGTGGATTGTAATTAATAAATTAGATAAAATTACAATCCATATGCAAACAGAGCGGATTGTAATTAATAAATTAGAGACTACAGTCCATACGCAAACAGAGGGGATTGTAATTAATAAATGAGAGAAATTCCAAACCATATGCAAACAGAGGGAATTGTAATTAATAAATTAGAGAGACTACAGTCCATACGCCAACAGAGGAGATTGCAATTAATAAATTAGAGACTACAGTCCATACGCAAACAGAGGAGATTGTAAATAATAAATTAGATAAAATTCCAATCCATATGCGAACAGACGGGATTGTAATTAATAAATTAGATCCAATTACAATCCACAAACAGAGGGGATTGTAATAAATAAATTAGAGACTACAGTCCATATGCAAACAGAGTGGATTGTAATTAATAAATTAGAGGCTACAGTCCATACGCAAACAGAGGGATTGTAATTAATAAATTAGAGAGACTACAATCCATATGCAAACAGAGGAGATTGTAATTAATAAATTAGAGACTACAGTCCATACGCAAACAGAGGGGACTCTAATAAATAAATTAGAGACTACAATTCATATGCAACAAGAGGGGATTGTAATTAATAAATTAGAGACTACAGTTCCTACGCATACAGAGGGGACTGTAATTAATAAATTAGAGACTACAGTCCATACGCAAACAGAGGGGATTCTAATCAATAAATTAGAGACTACAGTCCATACGCAAACAGAGGGGATTGTAACTAATAAATTACAGAGACTACATTCCATATGCAAACAGAGGGCATTGTAATTAATAAATTATCGAATACAATCCATATGCAAACAAAGGGGATTGTAATTAATAATTTAGAGACTACAGTCCATATGCAAACAGTGGGGATTGTAATTAATAAATTAGCGAATACAATCCATATGCAAACAGAGGGGATTGTAATTAATAAATTAGATAAAATTACAATCCATATGCAAACAGAGGGGATTGTAATTTATAAATTGGAGACTACAGTCCAAATGCGAACAGAGGGGATTGTAATTAATAAATTAGAGACTACCGTCCATACGCAAACAGAGGGGATTGTAATTAATAAATGAGTGAAATTACAAACCATATGCAAACAGAGGGAATTGTAATTAATAAATTAGAGAGACTACAGTCCATACGCAAACAGAGGAGATTGTAAATAATAAATTAGATAAAATTACAATCCATATGCGAACAGAGGGGATTGTAATTAATAAATTAGAGAGACTACAGTCCAAATGAAAACAGAGGTGAATGTAATTAATAAATTAGAGACTACAGTCCATACGCAAACAGAGGGGATTGTAATTAATAAATGAGAGAAATTACAAACCATATGCAAACAGAGGGAATTGTAATTAATAAATTAGAGAGACTACAATCCATATGCAAACAGAGGAGATTGTAATTAATAAATTAGAGACTACAGACCATACGCAAACAGAGGGGATTGTAATTAATAAATTAGAGACTACAGTCCATACACAAACAGAGGGGACTCAAATAAATAAATTAGAGACTACAATTCATATGCAACCAGAGGGGATTGTAATTAATAAATTAGAGACTACAGTCCATACGCATACAGAGGGGACTATAATTAATAAATTAGTGACTACAGTCCATACGCAAACAGAGGGGATTCTAATTAATAAATTAGAGACTACATTCCATATGCAAGCAGGGTGGATTGTAATTAATAAATTAGAGACTACAGACCATACGCAAACAGAGGGGATTGTAATTAATAAATTAGAGACTACAGTCCATACACAAACAGAGGGGACTCAAATAAATAAATTAGAGACTACAATTCATATGCAACCAGAGTGGATTGTAATTAATAAATTAGAGACTACAGTCCATACGCATACAGAGGGGACTATAATTAATAAATTAGTGACTACAGTCCATACGCAAACAGAGGGGATTCTAATTAATAAATTAGAGACTACATTCCATATGCAAGCAGGGTGGATTGTAATTAATAAATTACAGAGACTACAATCCATATGCAAACAGAGGGGATTGTAATTAATAATTTAGAGACTACAGTCCATACGCAAACAGAGGGGATTGCAATTAATAAATTAGATAAAATTACAATCCATATGCGAACAGACGGGATTGTAATTAATAAATTAGATCAAATTACAATCCATACGCAAACAGAGGGGATTGTAATTAATAAATTAGAGGCTACAGTCCATACGCAAACAGAGGGGATTGTAATTAATAAATTAGAGGCTACACTCCATACGCAAACAGAGGGGATTGTAAATAATAAATTAGAGACTACTGTCCATATGCAAACAGAGGGGATTGTAATTAATAAATTAGATAAAATTACAATCCATATGCAAACAGAGCGGATTGTAATTAAAAAATTGGAGACTGCAGTCCATATGCAAACAGAGGGGATTGTAATTAATAAATTAGAGACTACAGTCCATACGCATACAGAGGGGACTCTAATTAATAAATTAGAGAGACGACAGTCCATATGCAAACAGAGGGGATTGTAATTAATAAATTAGATAAAATTACAATCCATATACAAACAGGGTGGAATGTAATGAGTAAATGAGAGAAATTACAAACCAAATGCAAACAGAGGAGATTGTAATTAATAAATTTGAGATTACAGTCCATACGCAAACAGCAGGGATTGTAATTAATAAATTAGAGACTACAGTCCATACGCAAACAGAGGGGATTGTAATTAATAAATTAGAGACTACAGTCCATATGCATACAGAGGGGATTGTAATTAATAAATTAGAGACTACTGTCCATATGCAAACAGAGGGGATTGTAATTAATCAATTAGAGACTACACTCCACACGCAAACAGAGGGGATTGTAATTAATAAATGAGAGAAATTACAAACCACATGCAAACAAAGGGGATTGTAATTAATAAATTAGAGAGACTACAGTCCATACACAAACAGAGGAGATTGTAATCAATTAATTATATAAAATTACAATCCATATGCGAAAAGAGGAGATTGTAATTAATAAATTAGATAAAATTACAATCCATATGCGAACAGAGGGGATTGTAATTAATAAATTAGAGAGACTACAGTCCATATGCAAACAGAGGGGATTTTAATTAATCAATTAGAGACTACACTCCATACGCAAACAGAAGGGATTGTAATTAATAAATTAGATACAATTACAATCCATATACAAACAGAGGGGATTGTAATTAATAAATGAGAGAAATAACAAACCATATGCAAACAAAGGAGATTGTAATTAATAAATTAGAGACTACAGTCCATACGCAAACAGCAGGGATTGTAATTAATAAATTAGAGACTACAGTCCATATGCAAACAGAGGGGATTGTAATTAATAAGTTAGAGACTACAATCCATATGCAAACAGGGTGGATTGTAATTAATAAATTATAGAGACTACAATCCATTGGCAAACAGAGGGGATTGTAATTAATAAATTAGAGACTACAGTCCATATGCAAACAGAGGGGATTGTAATTAATAAATGAGAGAAATTACAAACCATATGCAACCAGAGGAGATTGTAATAAATAATTTAGAGACTACAGCCCATACGCAAACAGAGGGGATTGTAATCAATAAATGAGAGAAATTACAAACCATATGCAAACAGAGGGAACTGTAATTAATAAATTAGAGAGACTACAATCCATATACAAACAGAGGGCATTGTAATTAATAAATTATCGAATACAATCCATACGCAAACAGAGGGGATTGTAATTAATAAATTAGATCAAATTACAATCCATATGCAAACAGAGGGTATTGTAATTAATAATTTAGAGACTACAGTCCATACGCAAACAGAGGGGATTGTAATTAATAAATTACCGAATACAATCCATACGCAAACAGAGGGGATTGTAATTAATAAATTACCGAATACAATCCATACGCAAACAGAGGGGATTGTAATTAATAAATTAGAGACTACAATCCATATGCAAACAGGGTCGATTGAAATTAATAAATTACAGAGACAACAATCCATGCGCAAACAGAGGGAATTGTAATTAATAAATTAGAGAGACTACAATCCCAATGCAAACAGAGGGCATTGTAATTAATAAATGAGAGAAATTATAAACCATATGCAAACAGAGGGGATTGTAATTAATAAATTAGAGAGACTACAGTCCATACGCAAATAGAGGAAATTGTAATCAATAAATTAGATAAAATTACCATCCATATGCGAACAGAGGGGATTGTAATTAATAAATTAGAGAGACTACAGTCCATATGCAAACAGAGGGGATTGTAATTAATAAATTAGATAAAATTAAAATCCATATGCGAACAGAGGGGATTGTAATTAATAAATTAGAGAGACAACAGTCCATACGCAAACAGCGGGGATTGTAATTAATAAATTAGAGACTACAGTCCATACGCAAACATAGGGGACTGTAATTAATAAATTAGAGACTACAGTCCATACGCAAACAGAGGGGATTGTAATTAATAAATTGAAGACTACAATCCATATGCAAACAGAGGGCATTGTAATTAATAAATGAGAGAAATTACAAACCATATGCAAACAGAGGGAATTGTAATTAATAAATTAGAGAGACTACAGTCCATACGCAAACAGAGGAGATTGTAATTAATAAATTAGATAAAATTACAATCCATACGCAAACAGATGGGATTGTAATTAATAAATTAGAGACTACATTCCATATGCAAACAGAGGGGATTGTAATTAATAAATTAGAGACTACAGTCCATACGCAAATAGAGGGCATTGTAATTAATAAATTAGAGACTACAGTCCATACGCATACAGAGGGGACTGTAATTAATAAATTAGAGAGACGACAGTCCATATGCAAACAGAGGGAATTGTAATTAATAAATTAGATAAAATTACAATCCATATACAAACAGAGGGGATTGTAATGAGTAAATGAGAGAAATTACAAACCATATGCAAACAGAGGAGATTGCAATTAATAAATTAGAGACTACAGTCCATACGCAAACAGCGGGGATTGTAATTAATAAATTAGAGACTACAGTCCATACGCATACAGAGCGGACTGTAATTAATAAATTAGAGACTACAGTCCATACGCAAACAGAGGGGACTGTAATTAATAAATTAGAGACTACAGTCCATATGCAAACAGAGGGGATTGTAATTAATAAATTAGAGACTACAATTCATATGCAAACAGGGTGGATTGTAATTAATAAATTAGAGAGACTACAGTCCATACGCAAACAGAGGAGATTTTAATTAATAAATTAGATAAAATTACAATCCATACGCAAACAGAGGGGATTGTAATTAATAAATTAGAGAGATGACAGTCCATATGCAAACAGAGGGGATTGTAATTAATAAATTAGAGACAACAGTCCATACGCAAACAGAGGGGATTGTAATTAATAAATTAGAGACTACAGTCCATACGCAAACAGAGGGGATTGTAATTAATAAATTAGAGACTACAATTCATATGCAAACAGGGTGGATTGTAATTAATAAATTACAGAGACTACAATCCATACGCAAACAGAGGGCTTTGTAATTAATAAATGAGAGAATACAATCCAGATGCAAACAGAGGGGATTGTAATTAATGAATTAGAGACTACAGTCCATATGCAAACAGAGGGGATTGTAATTAATAATTCAGAGACTACAGTCCCTACGCAAACAGTGGGGATTGCAATTAATATATGAGAGAAAGTACAAACCTTATGCAAACAGAGGGAATTGTAATTAATAAATTAGAGACAACAGTCCATACGCAAACAGAGGGGATAGTAATTAACAAATTACCGAATACAATCCCAATGCAAACAGAAGGCATTGTAATTAATAAATTAGAGAATACAATCCAGATGCAAACAGAGGGGATTGTAATTAATGAATTAGAGACTACAGTCCATACGCAAACAAAGGGGATTGTAATCAATAAATTAGATAAAATTACAATCCATATGCAAACGGAGGGGATTGTAATTAATAAATTAGAGACTACAGTCCATACGCCAACAGAGGGGATTGTAATTAATAAATGAGACAAATTACAAACCATATGCAAACAGAGGGGATTGTAATTAATAAATTAGAAAGACGACAGTCCATATGCAAACAGAGGGAATTGTAATTAATAAATTAGATAAAATTACAATCCATATACAAACAGAGGGGATTGTAATGAGTAAATGAGAGAAATTACAAACCATATGCAAACAGAGGAGATTGTAATTAATAAATTAGAGACTACAGTCCATACGCAAACAGCAGGGATTGTAATTAATAAATTAGAGACTACAGTCCATACGCATACAGAGGGGACTGTAATTAATAAATTAGAGACTACAGTCCATATGCAAACAGAGGGGATTATAATTAATAAATTAGAGGCTACAGTCCATACGCAAACAGAGGGGACTGTAATTAATAAATTAGAGACTACAGTCCATACGCAAACAGAGGGGATTGTAATTAATAAATTAGAGACTACAATTCATATGCAAACAGGGTGGATTGTAATTAATAAATTACAGAGACTACAATCCATATGCAAACAGAGGGCATTGTAATTAATAAATGAGAGAATACAATCCAGATGCAAACAGAGGGGATTGTAATTAATGAATTAGAGACTACAGTCCATATGCAAACAGAGGGGATTGTAATTAATAATTTAGAGACTACAGTCCCTACGCAAACAGAGGGGATTGCAATTAATATATGAGAGAAATTACAAACCTTATGCAAACAGAGGGAATTGTAATTAATAAATTAGAGACAACAGTCCATACGCAAACAGAGGGGATTGTAATTAACAAATTACGGAATACAATCCCAATGCAAACAGAGGGCATTGTAATTAATAAATTAGAGAATACAATCCAGATGCAAACAGAGGGGATTGTAATTAATGAATTAGAGACTACAGTCCATACGCAAACAAAGGGGATTGTAATCAATAAATTAGATAAAATTACAATCCATATGCAAACGGAGGGGATTGTAATTAATAAATTAGAGACTACAGTCCATACGCCAACAGAGGGGATTGTAATTAATAAATGAGACAAATTACAAACCATATGCAAACAGAGGGGATTGTAATTAATAAATTAGAGAGACTACAGTCCATACGCAAACAGAGGAGATTGTAATTAATAAATTAGATAAAATTACAATACATATGCGATCAGAGGGGATTGTAATTAATAAATTAGAGAGACTACAGTCCATATGCAAACAGGGTGGATTGTAATTAATAAATTAGATAAAATTACAATCTATATACAAACAGAGGGGATTGTAATTAATAAATGAGAGAAATTACAAACCATATGCAAACAAAGGAGATTGTAATTAATAAATTAGAGACTACAGTCCATATGCAAACAGAGGGGATTCTAATTAAGAAATTAGAGACTACAATCCACATGCAAACAGGGTGGATTGTAATTAATAAATTACAGAGACTACAATCCATACGCAAACAGAGGGGATTGTAATTAATAAATTAGAGACTACAGTCCATATGCAAACAGAGGGGATTGAAATTTATAAATGAGAGAAATTACAATCCATACGCAAACAGAGGGAATTGTAATTAATAAATTAGAGAGACTACAGTCCATACGCAAACAGAGGAGATTGTAATTAATAAATTAGATAAAATTACAATCCATACGCAAACAGAGGGGATTGTAATTAATAAATTAGAGACTACATTCCATATGCAAACAGAGGGGATTGTAATTAATAAATTAGAGACTACAGTCCATACGCAAATAGAGGGCATTGTAATTAATAAATTAGAGACTACAGTCCATACGCATACAGAGGGGACTGTAATTAATAAATTAGAGAGACGACAGTCCATATGCAAACAGAGGGAATTGTAATTAATAAATTAGATAAAATTAAAATCCATATACAAACAGAGGGGATTGTAATGAGTAAATGAGAGAAATTACAAACCATATGCAAACAGAGGAGATTGTAATTAATAAATTAGAGACTGCAGTCCAATCGCATACAGAGGGGACTGTAATTAATAAATTAGAGACTACAGTCCATATGCAAACAGAGGGGATGGTAATTAATAAATTAGAGACTACAGTCCATACGCAAACAGGGTGGATTGTAATTAATAAATTTGAGACTACAATTCATATGCAAACAGGGTGGATTGTAATTAATAAATTACAGAGACTACAATCCATACGCAAACAGAGGGCATTGTAATTAATAAATGAGAGAAATTACAAACCATATGCAAACAGAGGGAATTGTAATTAATAAATTAGAGAGACTACAGTCCATACGCAAACAGAGGAGATTGTAATTAATAAATTAGATAAAATTACAATCCATACGCAAACAGAGGGGATTGTAATTAATAAATTAGAGACTACATTCCATATGCAAACAGAGGGGATTGTAATTAATAAATTAGAGACTACAGTCCATACGCAAATACAGGGCATTGTAATTAATAAATTAGAGACTACAGTCCATACGCATACAGAGGGGACTGTAATTAATAAATTAGAGAGACGACAGCCCATATGCAAACAGAGGGGATTGTAATTAATAAATGAGATAAAATTACATTCCCTATACAAACAGAGGGAATTGTAATGAGTAAATGAGAGAAATTACAAACCATATGCAAACAGAGGAGATTGTAATTAATAAATTAGAGACTACAGTCCATACGCAAACAGCGGGTATTGTAATTAATAAATTAGAGACTACAGTCCATACGCATACAGAGGGGATTGTAATTAATACTTTAGAGACTACAGTCCCTACGCATAAAGAGGGGATTGTAATTAATATATGAGAGAAATTACAAACTTATGCAAACAGAGGGAATTGTAATTAATAAATTAGAGAGACTACAATCCATATGCAACCAGAGGAGATTGTAATTAATAAATTAGAGACAACAGTCCATACGCAAACAGAGGGGATTGTAATTAACAAATTACCGAATACAATCCAGATGCAAACAGAGGGGATTGTAATTAATGAATTAGAGACTACATTCCATACGCAAACAAAGGGGATTGTAATCAATAAATTAGATAAAATTACAATCCATATGCAAACGGAGGGGATTGTAATTAATAAATTAGAGACTACAGTCCATATGCAAACAGAGGGGATTGTAATTAATAAATGAGACAAATTACAAACCATATGCAAACAGAGGGGATTGTAATTAATAAATTAGAGAGACTACAGTCCATACGCAAACAGAGGAGATTGTAATTAATAAATTAGAGACTACAGTCCATATGCAAACAGAGGGGATTCTAATTAAGAAATTAGAGACTACAATCCATATGCAAACAGGGTGGATTGTAATTAACAAATTACAGAGACTACAATCCATACGCAAACAGAGGGGATTGTAATTAATAAATTAGAGACTACAGTCCATACGCAAATACAGGGCATTGTAATTAATAAATTAGAGACTACAGTCCATACGCATACAGAGGGGACTGTAATTAATAAATTAGAGAGACGACAGCCCATATGCAAACAGAGGGGATTGTAATTAATAAATGAGATAAAATTACATTCCCTATACAAACAGAGGGAATTGTAATGAGTAAATGAGAGAAATTACAAACCATATGCAAACAGAGGAGATTGTAATTAATAAATTAGAGACTACAGTCCATACGCAAACAGCGGGTATTGTAATTCATAAATTAGAGACTACAGTCCATACGCATACAGAGGGGATTGTAATTAATAATTTAGAGACTACAGTCCCTACGCATAAAGAGGGGATTGTAATTAATATATGAGAGAAATTACAAACTTATGCAAACAGAGGGAATTGTAATTAATAAATTAGAGAGACTACAATCCATATGCAACCAGAGGAGATTGTAATTAATAAATTAGAGACAACAGTCCATACGCAAACAGAGGGGATTGTAATTAACAAATTACCGAATACAATCCAGATGCAAACAGAGGGGATTGTAATTAATGAATTAGAGACTACATTCCATACGCAAACAAAGGGGATTGTAATCAATAAATTAGATAAAATTACAATCCATATGCAAACGGAGGGGATTGTAATTAATAAATTAGAGACTACAGTCCATATGCAAACAGAGGGGATTGTAATTAATAAATGAGACAAATTACAAACCATATGCAAACAGAGGGGATTGTAATTAATAAATTAGAGAGACTACAGTCCATACGCAAACAGAGGAGATTGTAATTAATAAATTAGAGACTACAGTCCATATGCAAACAGAGGGGATTCTAATTAAGAAATTAGAGACTACAATCCATATGCAAACAGGGTGGATTGTAATTAATAAATTACAGAGACTACAATCCATACGCAAACAGAGGGGATTGTAATTAATAAATTAGAGACTACAGTCCATACGCAAATACAGGGCATTGTAATTAATAAATTAGAGACTACAGTCCATACGCATACAGAGGGGACTGTAATTAATAAATTAGAGAGACGACAGCCCATATGCAAACAGAGGGGATTGTAATTAATAAATGAGATAAAATTACATTCCCTATACAAACAGAGGGAATTGTAATGAGTAAATGAGAGAAATTACAAACCATATGCAAACAGAGGAGATTGTAATTAATAAATTAGAGACTACAGTCCATACGCAAACAGCGGGTATTGTAATTAATAAATTAGAGACTACAGTCCATACGCATACAGAGGGGATTGTAATTAATACTTTAGAGACTACAGTCCCTACGCATAAAGAGGGGATTGTAATTAATATATGAGAGAAATTACAAACTTATGCAAACAGAGGGAATTGTAATTAATAAATTAGAGAGACTACAATCCATATGCAACCAGAGGAGATTGTAATTAATAAATTAGAGACAACAGTCCATACGCAAACAGAGGGGATTGTAATTAACAAATTACCGAATACAATCCAGATGCAAACAGAGGGGATTGTAATTAATGAATTAGAGACTACATTCCATACGCAAACAAAGGGGATTGTAATCAATAAATTAGATAAAATTACAATCCATATGCAAACGGAGGGGATTGTAATTAATAAATTAGAGACTACAGTCCATATGCAAACAGAGGGGATTGTAATTAATAAATGAGACAAATTACAAACCATATGCAAACAGAGGGGATTGTAATTAATAAATTAGAGAGACTACAGTCCATACGCAAACAGAGGAGATTGTAATTAATAAATTAGAGACTACAGTCCATATGCAAACAGAGGGGATTCTAATTAAGAAATTAGAGACTACAATCCATATGCAAACAGGGTGGATTGTAATTAACAAATTACAGAGACTACAATCCATACGCAAACAAAGGGGATTGTAATTAATAAATTAGAGACTACAGTCCATATGCAAACAGAGGGGATTGAAATTTATAAATGAGAGAAATTACAAACCATATGCAAACAGAGGGAATTGTAATTAATCAATTAGAGAGACTACAATCCATATGCAACCAGAGGAGATTGTAATTAATAAATTAGAGACAACAGTCCATACGCAAACAGCGGGGATTGTAATTAATAAATTAGAGACTACATTCCATATGCAAACAGAGGGGATTGTAATTAATAAATTAGAGACTACAGTCCATACGCAAATAGAGGGCATTGTAATTAATAAATTAGAGACTACAATCCATATGTAAACAGGGTGGATTGTAATTAATAAATTACAGAGACTACAATCCATATGCAACCAGAGGAGATTGTAATTAATAAATTAGAGACTACAATCCATACGCAAACAGAGGGGATTGTAATTAATAAATTAGAGACTACAGTCCATACGCAAACAGAGGGGATTGTAATTAATAAATTAGAGAAATTACAAACCATATGCAAACAGAGGGGATTGTAATTAATAAATTAGAGACAACAGTCCATACGCAAACAGAGGGGATTGTAATTAATAAATTACAGAGACTACAATCCCAATGCAAACAGAGGGCATTGTAATTAATAAATTAGCGAATGCAATCCATACGCAAACAAAGGGGATTGTAATCAATAAATTAGATAAAATTACAAACGATATGCAAACAGAGGGGATTGTAATTAATAACTTAGAGACTACAGTCCATACGCAAGCAGAGAGGATTGTAATTAATAAATTAGAGAGTCTACAATCCATACGCAAACAGATGGCATTGTAATTAATAAATTATCGAATACAACCCATATGCAAACAGAGGGGATTGTAATTAATAAATTAGATCAAATTACAATCCATATGCAAACAGTGGGGATTGTGATTAATAATTTAGAGACTACAGCCCATACGCAAACAGAGGGGATTGTAATTAATAAATTAGATCAAATTACAATCCATATGCAAACAGCGGGGATTGTAATTAATAAATTAGAGACTACAGTCCATACGCAAACAGAGGGGATTGTAATTAATAAATGAGAGAATTTACAAACCATATGCAAACAGAGGGAATTGTAATTAATAAATTAGAGAGACTACACTCCATACGCAAACAGAGGGGATTGTAATTAATAAGTTAGATAAAATTACAATCCATATACAAACAGAGGGGATTGTAATTAATAAATGAGAGAAATTACAATCCATATGCAAACAGAGGGGATTGAAATTAATAAATTAGAGACTACAGTCCATACGCAAACAGCGGGGATTGTAATTAATAAATTAGAGACTACTGTCCATACGCATACAGACGGGACTGTAATTAATAAACTAGAGACTACAGTCCATATGCAAACAGAGGGGATTGTAATTCATAAATTAGAGACGACAATATATATTCAAACAGAGGGGCTTGTAATTAATAAATTACCGAATACAATCCATATGCAAACAGAGGGGATTGTAATTAATAAATTAGAGACTACAATCCATACGCAAACAGAGGGGCTTGTAATTAATAAATTACCGAATACAATCCATATGCAAACAGAGGGGATTGTAATTAATAAATTAGATAAAATTACAATCCATATGCAAACAGAGGGGATTGTAATGAATAAATTTATAGACTACAGTCCATACGCAAACAGAGGGGACTGTAATTAATAAATTAGACACTACAGTCCATATGCAAACAGGGTGGATTGAAATTAATAAATTAAAGACTACAGTCCATACGCAAACAGAGGGGATTGTAATTAATAAATTAGAGACTACAGTCCATACGCAAACAGAGGGGATTATAATTAATAAACTGAGAAGATTGCAGTAAATACACCAGAGTGCACATCCTTCACAAACAGATGGGATTACAGTTAATAGTGTGCAATCAATTGCATAAAGAGATTACAATAATTGGACGAGAGGAGGAGCATTTCAAAAATCCGAGGATTGGCATTCATATATAGAGACTGAGCAGCTGGGAACAAGAAAGTGGAGATTGCAACAAATAAACTAGAGCAGATACAGTTTGTAAAAGGGGGAGATTGTAATAAATAAGCTGGAGGTGGAGCAGTTTGTAAAGGGGGGAGATTGTAATAAATAAACTAGAGGAGGAACAGTTTGTAAAAGGGGGAGATTGCAAAAAATAAACTAGAGGAGGAACAGTTTGTAAAAGGGGGAGATTGTAATAAATAAACTAGAGGAGGGACAGTTTGTAAAAGGGGGAGTTTGCAATAAATAAACTAGAGGAGGAACACTTTGTAAAAGGGGGAGATTGTAATAAATAAACTAGAGGAGGAACAGTTTGTAAAAGGGGGAGATTGTAATAAATAAACTAGAGGAGGGACAGTTTGTAAAAGGGGGAGTTTGTAATAACTAAACTAGAGGAGCAACAGTTGTAAAAGGGGGAGATTGTAATAAATAAACTAGAGGAGGAACAGTTTGTAAAAGGGGGAGATTGCAATAAATAAACTAGAGGAGGAACAGTTTGTAAAAGGGGGAGATTGTAATAAATCAACTGGAGGAGGAGCAGTTTGTAAAAGGGGAGAATGTAATAAATAAACTAGAGGAGGGACAGTTTGTAAAAGGGGGAGATTGTAATAAATAAACTAGAGGAGGGACAGTTTGTAAAAGGGGGAGATTGTAATAAATAAACTAGAGGAGGAAAAGTTGGTAAAAGGAGGGTATTGTAATAAATAAACTAGAGGAGGAGCAGTTTGTAAAAGGGGGAGATTGTAATGAATAAACTAGAGGAGGAACAGTTTGTAAATGGGGGTGATTGTAATAAATAAACTAGAGGAGGAACAGTTTGTAAAAGGGGGAGTTTGTAATAAATAAACTAGAGGAGGAATAGTTTGTAAAAGGGGGAGATTGTAATAAATAAACTAGAGGAGGAATAGTTTGTAAAAGGGGGGCATTTTAATAAATAAACTAGAGGAGGAACAGTTTGCAAAAGGCGGAGTCTGTAATAAATAAACCAGAGGAGGACCAGATTGTAAAAGGGGGAGATTGTAATAAATAAACTAGAGGAGGGACTGTTTGTAAAAGGAGGGAGATTGTAATAAACTAGAGGAGGAACAGTTTGTAAAAGGGGGAGATTGTAATAAATAAACTAGAGGAGGGACTGTTTGTAAAAGGAGGGAGATTGTAATAAACTAGAGGAGGAACAGTTTGTAAAAGGGGGAGACTGTAATAAATAAACTAGAGAAGGGACAGTTTGTAAAAGTGGGAGATTGTAATAAATAAACTAGAGGAGGGACAGTTTGTAAAAGGGGGAGACTGTGATCAATAAACTAGAGGAGGGACAGTTGGTAAAAGAGGGATTTTGTAATAAATAAACTAGAGGAGGAACAGTTTGTAAAAGGAGGGGATTGTAATAAATAAACTAGAGCAGGAGCAGTTTGTTAAAGGGGAGATTGTAATAAATAAACTAGAGGAGGAAAAGTTTGTAAAAGGAGGGGATTGTAATAAATAAACTACAGGAGGAACAGTTTGTAAAAGGGGGAGATTACAATAAATAAACTCGAGGAGGAACAGTTTGTAAAAGGGGGAGATTGTAATAAATAAACTAGAGGAGCAACAGTTTGTAAAAGGGGGAGACTGTAAGAAATAAACTAGAGGAGGGACAGTTTGTAAAAGGGGGAGATTGTAATAAATAAACTAGAGGAGGAGCAGTTTGTAAAAGGGGGAGACTGTAATAAATAAACTCGAGGAGGAACAGTTTGTAAAAGGGGGAGATTGTAATAAATAAACTAGAGGAGGAGCAGTTTGTAAAAGGGGAGAATGTAATAAATAAACTAGAGGAGGGACAGTTTGTAAAAGGGGGGATTGTAATAAATAAACTATAGGAGGGACAGTTTGTAAAAGGGGGAGATTGTAATAAATAAACTAGAGGAGGAAAAGTTGGTAAAAGGAGGGTATTGTAATAAATAAACTAGAGGAGGAGCAGTTTGTAAAAGGGGGAGACTGTAATAAATAAACTCGAGGAGGAACAGTTTGTAAAAGGGGGAGATTGTAATAAATAAACTAGAGGAGGTACAGTTTGTAAATGGGGGTGATTGTAATAAATAAACTAGAGGAGGAACAGTTTGTAAAAGGGGGAGATTGTAATAAATAAACTCGAGGAGGAACAGTTTGTAAAAGGGGGAGATTGTAATAAATAAACTAGAGGAGGAATAGTTTGTAAAAGGGGGGCATTATAATAAATAAACTAGAGGAGGAACAGTTTGCAAAAGGCGGAGTCTGCAATAAATAAACTAGAGGAGGACCAGTTTGTAAAAGGGGGAGATTGTAATAAATAAACTAGAGGAGGAACAGTTTGCAAAAGGCGGAGTCTGCAATGAATAAACTAGAGGAGGACCAGTTTGTAAAAGGGGGAGATTGTAATAAATAAACTAGAGGAGGGACAGTTTGTAAAAGGGGGAGATTGTAATAAATAAACTAGAGGAGGAGCAGTTTGTAAAAGGGGGAGACTGTAATAAATAAACTAGAGGAGGAAAAGTTGGTAAAAGGAGGGCATTGTAATAAATAAACTAGAGGAGGAGCAGTTTGTAAAAGGGGGAGACTGTAATAAATAAACTCGAGGAGGAACAGTTTGTAAAAGGGGGAGATTGTAATAAATAAACTAGAGGAGGGACAGTTTGTAAAAGGGGGAGATTGTAATAAATAAACTACAGGAGGAGCAGTTTGTAAAAGGGGGAGATTGTAATAAATAAACTAGAGGAGGAATAGTTTGTAAAAGGGGGGCATTGTAATAAATAAACTAGAGGAGGAACAGTTTGCAAAAGTCGGAGTCTGTAACAAATAAACCAGAGGAGGACCAGTTTGTAAAAGGGGGAGATTGTAATAAATAAACTAGAGGAGGGACTGTTTGTAAAAGGAGGGAGATTGTTATAAACTAGAGGAGGAACAGTTTGTAAAAGGGGGAGATTGTAATAAATAAACTAGAGAAGGAACAGTTTGAAAAAGGGGGAGTTTGTAATAAATAAACTAGAGGAGGAATAGTTTGTAAAAGGGGGGCATTGTAATAATTAAACTAGAGGAGGAACAGTTTGCAAAAGGCGGAGTCTGTAATAAATAAACTAGAGGAGGACCAGTTTGTAAAAGGAGGGAGATTGTAATAAACTAGAGGAGGAACAGTTTGTAAAAGGGGGAGATTGCAATAAATAAACTAGAGGAGGGACTGTTTGTAAAAGGAGGGAGATTGTAATAAACTAGAGGAGGAACAGTTTGTAAAAGGGGGAGATTGGAATAAATAAACTAGAGGAGGGACAGTTTGTAAAAGGGGAGAGTGTAATAAATAAACTAGAGGAGGGCCAGTTTGTAAAAGTGGGAGATTGTAATAAATAAACTAGAGGAGGAACAGTTTGTAAAAGGGGAGATTGGAATAAATAAACTAGAGGAGGAACAGTTTGAAAAAGGGGGAGATTGTAATAAATAAACTAGAGGAGGAACAGGTTGTAAAAGGGGCAGATTGTAATAAATAAACTAGAGGAGGACCGGTTTGTAAAAGGGGGAGATTGTAATAAATAAACTAGAGGAGGAACAGTGTCTGAAAGGGGGAGATTGTAATAAATAAACTAGAGGAGGAACAGTTTGCAAAAGGGGAGACTAAGAAATAAACTAGAGGAGGGACAGTTTGTAAA
This sequence comes from Hemiscyllium ocellatum, assembly GCF_020745735.1. Classification (NCBI taxonomy): domain Eukaryota; kingdom Metazoa; phylum Chordata; class Chondrichthyes; order Orectolobiformes; family Hemiscylliidae; genus Hemiscyllium; species Hemiscyllium ocellatum. The sequence continues at coordinate 56,089 of NW_026869123.1, read as the reverse complement.
AGGGGGAGATTGTAATAAATAAACTAGAGGAGGAGCAGTTTGTAAAAGGGGGAGATTGTAATAAATAAACTAGAGGAGGAACAGTTTGCAAAAGGCGGAGTTTGTAATAAATAAACTAGAGGAGGAACAGTTTGTAAAAGGGGGGCATTATAATAAATAAACTATAGGAGGAACAGTTTGCAAAAGGCGGAGTTTGCAATAAATAAACTAGAGGAGGACCAGTTTGTAAAAGGGGGAGATTGTAATAAATAAACTAGAGGAGGGACTGTTTGTAAAAGGAGGGAGATTGTAATAAACTAGAGGAGGAACAGTTTGTAAAAGGGGAGATTGTAATAAATAAACTAGAGGAGGAACAGTTTGTAAAAGGGGGAGATTGTAATAAATAAACTAGAGGAGGAACAGTTTGTAAAAGGGGGAGAGTTTAATGAATAAACTAGAGGAGGGACTGTTTGTAAAAGGAGGGAGATTGTAATAAACTAGAGGAGGGACAGTTTGTAAAAGAGGGAGATTGTAATAAATAAACTAGAGGAGGAACAGTTTATAAAAGGAGGGGATTGTAATAAATAAACTAGAGCAGGAGCAGTGTGTTAAAGGGGGAGATTGTAATAAATAAACTAGAGGAGGAAAAGTTTGTAAAAGGAGGGGATTGTAATAAATAAACTACAGGAGGAACAGTTTGTAAAAGGGGGAGATTATAATAAATAAACTCGAGGAGGAACAGTTTGTAAAAGGGGGAGATTGTAATAAATAAACTAGAGGAGGAACAGTTTGTAAAAGGGGGAGATTGTAATAAATAAACTAGAGGAGGAGCAGTTTGTAAAAGGGGAGAATGTAATAAATAAACTAGAGGAGGGACAGTTTGTAAAAGGGGGAGATTGTAATAAATAAACTATAGGAGGGACAGTTTGTAAAAGGGGGAGATTGTAATAAATAAACTAGAGGAGGGAAAGTTGGTAAAAGGAGTGTATTGTAATAAATAAAATAGAGGAGGAGCAGTTTGTAAAAGGGGGAGACAGTAATAAATAAACTCGAGGAGGAACAGTTTGTAAAAGGGGGAGATTGTAATAAATAAACTAGAGGAGCAACAGTTTGTAAAAGGGGGAGACTGTAAGAAATAAACTAGAGGAGGGACAGTTTGTAAAAGGGGGAGATTGTAATAAATAAACTAGAGGAGGAAAAGTTGGTAAAAGGAGGGTATTGTAATAAATAAACTAGAGGAGGGGCAGTTTTTAAAAGGGGGAGATTGTAGTAAATAAACTAGAGGAGGAACAGTTTGTAAAAGGGGGGATTGTAATAAATACAGTAGAGGAGGAACACTTTGTAAAAGGGGGTGATTGTAATAAATAAACTAGAGGAGGGACAGTTTGTAAAAGGGGGTAATTGTAATAAATGAAGTATAGGAGGAGCAGTTTGTAAAAGGGGGAGAGTGTAATAAATAAACTAGAGGAGGAACAGTTTGTAAAAGGGGGAGATTGTAATAAATAAACTAGAGGAGGAACAGTTTGTAAAAGGGGGAGAGTTTAATGAATAAACTAGAGGAGGGACAGTTTGTAAAAGGGGGAGATTGTAATAAATGAAATAGAGGAGGGACTGTTTGTAAAAGGAGGGAGATTGTAATAAACTAGAGGAGGAACAGTTTGTTAAAGGGGGAGATTGTAATGAATAAATTAGAGGAGGGACTGTTTGTAAAAGGAGGGTGATTGTAACAAACTAGAGGAGGAAAAGTATGTAAAAGAGGGAGGTTCTAATAAATAAACTAGAGGAGGGACAGTTTGTAAAAGGGGGAGTTTGTAATAAATAAACTAGAGGAGGAACACTTTCTAAAAGGGGGAGATTGTAATAAATAAACTAGAGGAGGAACAGTTTGTAAAAGGGGGAGATTGTAATAAATAAACTAGAGGAGGGACAGTTTGTAAAAGGGGGAGTTTGTAATAACTAAACTAGAGGAGCAACAGTTTGTAAAAGGGGGAGATTGTAATAAATAAACTAGAGGAGGAACAGTTTGTAAAAGGGGGAGATTGCAATAAATAAACTAGAGGAGGACAGTTTGTAAAAGGGGGAGATTGTAATAAATAAACTAGAGGAGGAAAAGTTGGTAAAAGGAGGGTATTGTAATAAATAAACTAGAGGAGGAGCAGTTTGTAAAAGGGGGAGATTGAAATGAATAAACTAGAGGAGGAACAGTTTGTAAATGGGGGTGATTGTAATAAATAAACTAGAGGAGGAACAATTTGTAAAAGGGGGTTTTTGTAATAAATAAACTAGAGGAGCAACAGTTTGTAAAAGCGGAGACTGTAAGAAATAAACTAGAGGTGGGACAGTTTGTAAAAGGGGGAGTGTGTAATAAATAAACGAGAGGACGAATAGTTTGTTAAAGGGGGGCATTATAATAAATAAACTAGAGGAGGAACAGTTTGCAAAAGGCGGAGTCTGCAATAAATAAACTAGAGGAGGACAGTTTGTAAAAGGGGGAGATTGTAATAAATAAACTAGAGGAGGGACTGTTTGTAAAAGGAGGGAGATTGTAATAAACTAGAGGAGGACCAGATTGTAAAAGGGGGAGATTGTAATAAATAAACTAGAGGAGGGACTGTTTGTAAAAGGAGGGAGATTGTAATAAACTAGAGGAGGAACAGTTTGTAAAAGGGGGAGATTGTAATAAATAAACTAGAGGAGGGACTGTTTGTAAAAGGAGGGAGATTGTAATAAACTAGAGGAGGAATAGTTTGTAAAAGGGGGAGACTGTAATAAATAAACTAGAGGAGGGCCAGTTTGTAAAAGTGGGAGATTGTAATAAATAAACTAGAGGAGGGACAGTTTGTAAAAGGGGGAGACTGTGATCAATAAACTAGAGGAGGGACAGTTGGTAAAAGAGGGAGTTTGTAATAAATAAACTAGAGGAGGAAGAGTTTGTAAAAGGAGGGGATTGTAATAAATAAACTAGAGGAGGAAAAGTTTGTAAAAGGAGGGGATTGTAATAAATAAACTACAGGAGGAACAGTTTGTAAAAGGGGGAGATTATAATAAATAAACTCGAGGAGGAACAGTTTGTAAAAGGGGGAGATTGTAATAAATAAACTAGAGGAGCAACAGTTTGTAAAAGGGGGAGACTGTAAGAAATAAACTAGAGGAGGGACAGTTTGTAAAAGGGGGAGATTGTAATAAATAAACTAGAGGAGGAGCAGTTTGTAAAAGGGGGAGACTGTAATAAATAAACTAGAGGAGGAACAGTTTGTAAAAGGGGGAGTGTGTAATAAATAAACTAGAGGACGAATAGTTTGTGAAAGGGGGGCATTATAATAAATAAACTAGAGGAGGAACAGTTTGCAAAAGGCGGAGTCTGCAATAAATAAACTAGAGGAGGACCAGTTTGTAAAAGGGGGAGATTGTAATAAATAAACTAGAGGAGGGACTGTTTGTAAAAGGAGGGAGATTGTAATAAACTAGAGGAGGACCAGATTGTAAAAGGGGGAGATTGTAATAAATAAACTAGAGGAGGGTCAGTTTGTAAAAGGGGGAGATTGTAATAAATAAACTATAGGAGGGACAGTTTGTAAAAGGGGGAGATTGTAATAAATAAACTAGAGGAGGGAAAGTTGGTAAAAGGAGTGTATTGTAATAAATAAAATAGATGAGGAGCAGTTTGTAAAAGGGGGAGACAGTAATAAATAAACTCGAGGAGGAACAGTTTGTAAAAGGGGGAGATTGTAATAAATAAACTAGAGGAGCAACAGTTTGTAAAAGGGGGAGACTGTAAGAAATAAACTAGAGGAGGGACAATTTGTAAAAGGGGGAGATTGTAATAAATAAACTAGAGGAGGAAAAGTTGGTAAAAGGAGGGTATTGTAATAAATAAACTAGAGGAGGGGCAGTTTTTAAAAGGGGGAGATTGTAGTAAATAAACTAGAGGAGGAACAGTTTGTAAAAGGGGGGATTGTAATAAATACAGTAGAGGAGGAACACTTTGTAAAAGGGGGTGATTGTAATAAATAAACTAGAGGAGGGACAGTTTGTAAAAGGGGGTAATTGTAATAAATGAAGTATAGGAGGAGCAGTTTGTAAAAGGGGGAGAGTGTAATAAATAAACTAGAGGAGGAACAGTTTGTAAAAGGGGGAGATTGTAATAAATAAACTAGAGGAGGAACAGTTTGTAAAAGGGGGAGAGTTTAATGAATAAACTAGAGGAGGGACAGTTTGTAAAAGGGGGAGATTGTAATAAATGAAATAGAGGAGGGACTGTTTGTAAAAGGAGGGAGATTGTAATAAACTAGAGGAGGAACAGTTTGTTAAAGGGGGAGATTGTAATGAATAAATTAGAGGAGGGACTGTTTGTAAAAGGAGGGTGATTGTAACAAACTAGAGGAGGAAAAGTATGTAAAAGGGGGAGATTGTAATAAATAAACTAGAGGAGGGACAGTTTGTAAAAGGGGGAGTTTGTAATAAATAAACTAGAGGAGGAACACTTTCTAAAAGGGGGAGATTGTAATAAATAAACTAGAGGAGGAACAGTTTGTAAAAGGGGGAGATTGTAATAAATAAACTAGAGGAGGGACAGTTTGTAAAAGGGGGAGTTTGTAATAACTAAACTAGAGGAGCAACAGTTTGTAAAAGGGGGAGATTGTAATAAATAAACTAGAGGAGGAACAGTTTGTAAAAGGGGGAGATTGCAATAAATAAACTATAGGAGGGACAGTTTGTAAAAGGGGGAGATTGTAATAAATAAACTAGAGGAGGAAAAGTTGGTAAAAGGAGGGTATTGTAATAAATAAACTAGAGGAGGAGCAGTTTGTAAAAGGGGGAGATTGAAATGAATAAACTAGAGAAGGAACAGTTTGTAAATGGGGGTGATTGTAATAAATAAACTAGAGGAGGAACAATTTGTAAAAGGGGGTTTTTGTAATAAATAAACTAGAGGAGCAACAGTTTGTAAAAGCGGAGACTGTAAGAAATAAACTAGAGGTGGGACAGTTTGTAAAAGGGGGAGATTGTAATAAATAAACTAGAGGAGGAGCAGTTTGCAAAAGGGGGAGATTGTAATAAATAAACTAGAGGAGGAACAGTTTGTAAAAGGGGGAGTGTGTAATAAATAAACTAGAGGACGAATAGTTTGTGAAAGGGGGGCATTATAATAAATAAACTAGAGGAGGAACAGTTTGCAAAAGGCGGAGTCTGCAATAAATAAACTAGAGGAGGACCAGTTTGTAAAAGGGGGAGATTGTAATAAATAAACTAGAGGAGGGACTGTTTGTAAAAGGAGGGAGATTGTAATAAACTAGAGGAGGACCAGATTGTAAAAGGGGGAGATTGTAATAAATAAACTAGAGGAGGGACTGTTTGTAAAAGGAGGGAGATTGTAATAAACTAGAGGAGGAACAGTTTGTAAAAGGGGGAGATTGTAATAAATAAACTAGAGGAGGGACTGTTTGTAAAAGGAGGGAGATTGTAATAAACTAGAGGAGGAATAGTTTGTAAAAGGGGAGACTGTAATAAATAAACTAGAGGAGGGCCAGTTTGTAAAAGTGGGAGATTGTAATAAATAAACTAGAGGAGGGACAGTTTGTAAAAGGGGGAGATT